>NC_139679.1:51689735-51905927 GCF_964106915.1 Podarcis gaigeae
TTAATCCAAAAGAGATAATTCTGTCTTTCATTCTTGTTTGTAGTAGGATCCTTAGGGGACTATGATCCGCTTTGCCCAAGAATGGAATAATAGGAGATCAGATGTGAGATAACCTTGGTAAAATCATTAAATTCTAAAATTAAGCTGCTCATTCTGATTTCCAACTGACTACGGGATGAGCTAAGACTTAGCGGAGACAGTGTTGAAAGCCTTTGCATTTTTGTCTATGGGAAAGCTCTGGCATTCTCCTGCAGCGATCCATCTGGCTGAAGTGCCAGCAGGAAAGAGGAGACTCCAAGGGAAGGATCTGGATCGCTCCTAAGGCTTTGTCAACCACTGCAACACCTTCCCCAACATCCCCTTCAGGGAACTGAACCACATGCAATCCAGTAGCATCAGTAGCAGCTGGTGGAGTGGAGTGGCATTGCTTACCTGGCTTCCCAACATGGAGGTCACTGCTGGTAACCAAAGGGTTTAGGGGGAGTGGGGAGGCAGAGAAGAGGTTGGTGTGGATGAAGAATCAGGAGTGTCGGGATGGTTCTGCCACTGTGCTTGCACTCTGCTGACCACCCCACTGCCTCTTGGCTACCAGCAACAACCTCCACATTGGGCAGCCAGGTAAGCAACAGCCCCTCATCCCACTAAGCCACCTGCTACTGATGCAATCTGAGAAGGACTCAAGTGGCAAGGAATTAATGGACATTGGAAGAACCTTTATGCATCACCAGAGAAGCAGTAACGTGCCTTGCTGCAGAGCAGGGATGGGGAACCTGTGCCGCCCCCTCCCCACGATGTTGTTGGACTCCAACTCTAGTATCTGATTATTGGCCATCCTGCCTGGAGTTGGAGTCAGACAACATCTGGAGTGCCACAGACTGCCCACCCCTGTTGTAAAGGAGAAATTGGGACCCCAGCTGCGTTACACCTTGAGGAAGCACAGGGATTTCCACCGAGGGGAGTCTTCTCCCGTGAGCGAAGGACAACAGTGTGGTCTCCATACCTCCCAGCGGAGATGACCATTTGGAAAGCTCACGCTGGGGAAGGAGGTGAGCAAGACACCAAACGGTGACTTTCCCAGGCAAAAGCAAACATCCTGTGTGATCCTTATTAGGCACAAAGTATGGTAAACAGAGCATCTGTCATAACCACATCCTTCTGCTGCAGTCCAGCAGCCTCTGTCACCAGGCAGCCAGGAACAAGCACTTCACAACAACCTGACAAGAAGCAGATGACAGCTCCAGGGGCTGCAGCTCCATCCGGCTCCTTGGCAGCCTCTCCTTCCGCTCAGCTCTAAGCACAGCCCTCAGAAATTATCCCCACCACCCCTCTCCTCCTCCTTCACCAGGCAGACACAGTACAGGGAGAGGTGTGTGCTGTGTGATAGAGAAAGGAAGGTTCTGTCGCTAACGCCAGCAGAGAGAGGGAGAGCAGGGCCCTAATCACCCTTCGAGAAGCAAGGCACTCATTTCCTCATGCTACGAATCATCTCAAAACAGGCAGAAATAGATAGATAGATGATAGATAGATAGATGATAGATAGATAGATAGATAGATAGATAGATAGATAGATAGATGATAGATAGATGATAGATAGATAGATAGATAGATAGAGAGAGAGAGAGAGAGAGAGAGAGATAGATGATAGATATAGATACATACAGTAGATAGACAGACAGACAGACAGATAGATAGATAGATAGATAGTCCAGGTTTCTACTCAGTAGAAGAAAACAGCAATTCCCAAACATGAGACAATTGGTTTCTGCAGCATTTGCCAGATGCTGGAAGACACTGCTGTATAACATGCAAGCAAAACACCTTTCATCAGGGGTCCTATGAGCTTTCTAGATGCCTGAATTTCACACCGGAATACACACTCCTGTATCTGCTGATGCATTGACCTTCTCTGAAATTACCGGTGACCATTCAATATGTGCCACATCTGCATCTTTGCTTGGCTTCTGAAAAGGATCTGAGCATTTTTTCTTTCTTTTGTAGCTCTGATTCCATAGCTGGAGGAAAGGTAGGAGAGACTGGCTTACCAAGTCTTGAGATCGTTTGAAAAACTCACCAAAAACTCCCCGATCTGTAAAATCTGTGTTTCAGAAACCCTGCCAAACACAACATTATATCCAGACAGAGAATAGATTTGGGTTGGGAACCGAAAGTTATAGCCAAGTTTGGGAATGAGCCACAATGAGTCAAAGGGACAGGGAGAACGAAAGGACAAGACGTCATTGCCCAAATAGTTTCCAAAAATGATAAATCTCTGCAAACATAAAATGAAAAGCAAAAAAACCACAGTCATTTGTGGAAGGTGACATCTAGTGTTTCTTTTCATCTTCCGAACCTTTGAACCATGCCTCCACCCTAACCCATGCCAGCCATAAACCAAAGCTTGGTTAAGCATACTTTAGATAATTGATTAGAATGGGCTTAGGCATGCCTAGTTCTGTGTTGAACTGTAGCCAGTGTGTATCTACACTCAGCTGGCTCAGAGGCCAGTCCACCTCCCCAGGGAACTTTAGGAACTATAGTTCTGTCTGTGAGAAACCTAACATAGCCAGGAACCGGTCATCAGCAAGCTACATTTCCTAGGATTGTTTATGGCAGGGTTGAGCAGTGCAACATATTGGACCAATAACATCATTACCATCATTACACTCACAATGATATCATGACCTCACGCTCATTTTAAAAGAGAAGCAAAATTGGGTGAAACTAGATTTTGATGGACTGGCACCAGTCACAGTCTTGCTATGGACTAGCGTCCTGAGCTAGCTTGCCACCTGCGACTGTTCCTCAAGATTGGCTGTCCATTGCCCTTTGCAAGGCTTCCAATCCTCAGACGTGTGACTGTTTCTCCCAGTAGCCAATCCTGTAAGAAATGCAGAAAAGAACAGGTATCAGCCAGTGATCCCAAGAGCTACATCAAAAGGGTCAAAGGCATATCCAACTCTGAATTCCCTAGTCTGGACATGACCTACTGGAGATATCATGGTACTAGTTCCCCGCCAGTCATGGGAGAAGCAAGTATTTTTCAGGTATCATACAGCGAGGTACAGCAATGGGAAGCCTCAACAATCCCACACAGGAAATGACAATCTCACTTCTGTAATAAGTGCTTGACTCCCTCCATTCACAACACCGTTCACCTCTTCTTGTAAGACCCCACTACTTTCAAGGTATAAAGGAGCTGAACATGATGAACCATGCAAAACCAACCCTATCTCTTAAGATTCATTTTTAAAACATTACTATTACATTCATATCCCATCTTTTCTGCACTTTCCCGTTTTATCCTCTCAACAACCCTCTGAGGTAGGCCAAGCTGAGGGAAGGCGACTGGCCCAAGGTCACCCAGCCAGCTTCCTGGCTGAGTGAGTTGAACTCTGATCCCCTACCTCCTCGTCCGACACTCTAACCACTGCACCACATTAGCCACCCATGGTAGCTGGGGACGAACAGCTCCAACCCAAACCCACACTTGCTTCATAAGTGGGAGAGCAGAACTAATTCATGCTCAGGGCAAGATGCTGCCATTCTCTCCCAACTGTGTGCTATAGTGTACGAAACTAGCCTTGGACCTTCTGCAGAAAACTGGTTAGAGGACACAAGCTTAGCTCAAGAGTCCATCTGGTTTAGCACTCCCTTTGCCTCCCACAAAGCTGAACCCGATGTCCCTGTGAAGCTTAGAGGCTGAGCAACGTTCCTTGTTGTTTGCCCCAGTATCTGGTACAAAGTCATATATTGTCTCTGAACATGGAGGTAGCATTTAGCTGTGATAGCTGATAAACCTGCTTTCCAGCCATGATACAGTTATAAAAGCCTCTACTGCATCCAATAAGTGCAGAATCAGCCACCTCTTTAACATACAATGTAGTCAAGTCCACAGGATTTTTCATTTGCACGTGTCGATACTATTCATGCACATCTTCCATGTATACGAACAATTACATTTCACTGAATAATTAACCTTGCTTTGCATCCTCTCCCCAACCCCCATAACTCGTTTTTCTTATGCATGCGGTCAACTAATCTGTTCTGTATCGCGTATATTGCATTCACCTGAGAAAACTGCACCCTATTGCACATGCTTAAGGTGATTCAAGGTCAGGTACAGGGGTGTGGGTATGGTGGGGTGGCCATCCCAGGGGCTATGCAAAGAGGTATAACGTCGTCCAAACTAAAATGCAAGATTTGTTAATAATGCAGACCGAAATGCATTATGAGTTGTAATGTCTTTGGGCAGTGATGGCTGTTTTATCAGAAGAGCTTCTTCTAGTGCACATGGCCCCTTGGAGAAAAAAACTGTCTTGTAACGAAAATGCTTTAATAGCAAAGAGGAATTGATCTATGCAATGTTACTCCTCTGAGGCTCTTGCTAAATGATGCCAACGCTAATAACACAAGAGGCAGGCACAGCCCCATCACTTTGAAACAAGTAGACATGGGCTAGAGATGTCAATTTCACTTCTCTGGGTTTCTTAGTTTTCCAATCATAAATTAGTTCTTCAGATATCTGCAGCAACTTGCATTAAAAAAAAACCCTCACGATTTTTTCCCAACATGTTCATGGGAATTTCTCCTAATAAACACATTTCTGTATGCATTTTTGACTTATGTACACATTTCTGCAAGCACTTTCTTCCCATATAATGTATTTTTGTATGTCATTTTTCACTAATATATCCAATTTTGTGCACACTTTCCCCTAATATATGCATTTCAATAAGCATTGTTTGGTTGTAAAACAACACTGCAAAATTCGGAGGAGTGTGAATTGCAAAAGCTGGCTGTGTTTTAGCTCTTGTATTACTTCAGAAAGTGCAAATTGAACAGATTCAGCTTTAAATGTGAACTGAACTGAATTTATTTCCCATCCCTAACATGAACCAATCAATACCTTTTAGATGTACCTGTTATCCATCTTTGGCCGTTTACATGTTAAAATGCAGCCAGGTTGTTTTTTTCAACTTTGATCAAAGCTGGTTTTGGGGGGGAACTGCATCAAAAGGCCAAGTACAGGACTGCTTAGACAGAGAGATAGATAGAGAGATAGAGAGATAGAGAGATAGAGAGATAGAGAGATAGAGAGATGATAGATAGATAGATGATAGATAGATAGATGATAGATAGATAGATAGATAGATAGATAGATAGATAGATAGATAGATAGATGATAGATAGAATATGTATAATGATACATAAACCCTATGTGTGTGCCAGATTTGCCACTTCTAAAATTTCCCACAGCTGGAGTACAAAATTCCACTGAATTGGGTTCCTTGTAAATGGCACCCCATGCTATCTGAGGCCAAGCAATGGAGAGGGGTGAGGTGGGTGGAGTGTTGGAGAAGGACACCTTTTTTCCAGGCCTGGAAATCCAGAGTGGCTCCAGCATCTTGTTCCTACAACAGCCACTCAGATGCCTATGTGAAGCCCACAAGCAGGACACGAGCACCACAGCAAGCTATGGTTTTCCCAGTAGTGATGTATGGAAGTGAGAGCTGGACTATAAAGAAGGCTGATCACCAAAGAATTGATGCTTTTGAATTATGGTGCTGGAGGAGACTCTTGAGAGTCCCATGGACTGCAAGAAGATCAAACGCATCCATTCTGAAGGAAATCAGCCCTGAGTGCACACTGACAGGACAGATCCTGAAGCTGAGGCTCAAATACTTTGGCCACCTCATGAGAAGAGAAGACTCCCTGGAAAAGACCCTGATGCTGGGAAAGATGGAGGGCACAAGGAGAAGGGGACGACAGAGGAGGAGATGGCTGGACAGTGTTCTTAAAGCTATGAACATGAGTTTGACCAAGCTGTGGGAGGCAGTGGAAGACAGGAGTGCCTGGCGTGCTCTGGTCCATGGGGTCACGAAGAGTCAGACACGACTAAATGACTAAACAACAAGTGGCAGAGTTTCCTGTGCCGGGCAGGAGTGTCAGTCCAAGGGTCTCATTCCCTCACGGACAACCCTCTGCGGTCAGTGTGCCAGTGGTGGATGGCACCACAAGGAAAAGTGGGTTGAGAAGCAGATGCAGGACCTATATGGAGGGAGAAAGAGCCGACCAGGAGCAGCAGGAGACTTGCAGCAGAAAGAGCTACAAACATCATAATCGTGAGGGACCTTTGATTCTAGAGAAAGTGAGAGCCACTGCTGCGGTGGCAGTGGCTGCTGCTATTGTTTACCAAGGCCCCTAAAAGTATTCTTGGCAGAGAGGAAGGACAAGCACCATAACATTCAGGGACATCGAGCTCCCAGGAACAGAAGGAGCCATTGCTGCAAATAGGATTTAGAGAGCACAAAATGTATACAGGTTCAGAGAACAACTAGTCCCAAGGATTGGGAGCAGTATTGAAATGGTGTTTGTTGCTTATGTGAAATGAATACCCACAGCCTGGTGCCACATCTGGTTATAAATAAAAATCAAGTGGCCGGAAATGTAAGGAGCAAAGGGAGCTAAAGAAGCTAAAGGACACCAATCAATCCTCCCATTTTGTTCAAAGTAGATGTTTATGTGAGAGATGGGAGGGAGGCAGTCTGTGACACAAGGTTGTGCCGGGCCCAGATATGTGATGCTTGGGCCCTGATCCTATCACATCCTGTCCTGCCTAACCCACAAACCCAGCCATGAACGTGACCCATGAGTCTCTCTGGAAAAACAAGAGCTCCCACATTCTCTCGCTCTCTCCCAGGCCCAAGTCAAGTTCTCAGCTACTGCTTCTGCCCCTTGGGAGGCTGAAGCCGGGGATGGGTTGTCCAGGAACTCTCATGGAATGCCGACCAGCTGAGCAGCCTGCAGGGCATGTGGGGGAAGAGGGGGAGCATCCTCTGGGAAATAATCCCAACCCTTCGTGCTGGATGGGAAAATGAGTGAGATCCCTCTAGGCAAGTCAGTGTGTCTAACCTTTCAGCTATCCCAGGATGCTATGAGAAGACTGAAGACAGTACAGAGTCTGGAATTGTTTCTGTGGCCCCCTCTTGCTTTTTCCCATTAGTGGTGCCTGCACAAAAGAGCCTTGGGTCTGGGTGAAAGCTTGCCTGTCTGGTGAGCTTGCAGAGTTTCTGCTGCAACAGCAGCCTGCCCAGTGAAGAGAGAGAGCTATTTTGAAAGGTACAGAAACAGGCCTATATTGGGAGCGAGCCAAACCACAATCCCTAGTTCAGATATAACGCTAAGCTAAGGAGCATGGTTTGTTTCTTCCCAGCTTTGGCAGGGTGGAATGAAGGAGATGCAATCTGCTCATATATGGTAACCTGTGGCTTACTGTGACATGCAAACATAGCTGTTGTGGGTCTACAGCTGATGCCAAAGGCAGCTGGTGGTAACATAGGAAGAGGCTACTGGATCAGGCCAGTGTCTCATCTAGTCCTTCTTCCAGTGGTCATTCAGAGACCTTTGGGAAGCCCAAAAGCAGGACCAGAGGGCAGCAGCACTCTCCACTCCCACAGTTTCCAGCAACTGGTATTCAAAGGCTACTGTTTCCAACAGTGGAGGCAGAACATAACCATCAGAGTAGACTTCTCCATGAATTTGTATCACCCTCTTATATAGCCACCATGGCCATTTTTGCTCTGTTCCGATGGGAAATCCAAGCCTGGTTTCTATGTAGCAGAGAGCCTGACAATTAAGTTTTTTTATCTCATTTGCCTCTGCAACAACTGCCACGTTACATGGGATAATTGGTCACCCTTTCTATCAGCACATAGAAAATTTAGGCTCCAAGGATGAGTCTTTAGGCACATAGCCAATACCTTTCCTTTACTTAGTAGAACTTAAGCATTGCAGAAAAGGATATAAACAAGGTTAACAACATTATAAAATAAAAAAAAAATTCCTTCCAGTAGCACCTTAAAGACCAACTAAGTTAGTTCTTGGTATGAGCTTTCGTGTGCATGCACACTTCTTCAGATACTGAAGAAGTGTGCATGCACACGAAAGCTCATACCAAGAACTAACTTAGTTGGTCTTTAAGGTGCTACTGGAAGGAATTTTGTTTTGTTTTGACTATGGCAGACCAACACAGCTACCTATCTGTAACTGGAACATTATAAAATGGAAGTTAAGATTACAAATCTAAAATATTGATTATTAAAGAAGAGCTTTAAAAAAACCACCCCTAATTAAACCATAATTACCAAGATCAACAAGCAAAAGTTGATACATACTTCCCAAAAGTCAGTGAGAGATGCTTCAAGGAAGGTACATTTATACCCAATTTTCCTTTTGAATAAGATATTTCCCCTCCTAAACTTTCACAATTGTCAAAGAAAAACAAGACTACATTCCACAAAGTATCCAACTACATAAAAGGAAATGACAGATCAAATACTGAAATACATCCATTGCGACTTCTGCAATAATTTTGAGTAAACATAGACTACTACCATCAAAGCAAAATAGTTTTAGCAACATCTAGTAAAACTACATCAAATACAAACAATTGCTATTTTTTAAAAAGTGTATCTGGATAGAAGTTACCCAGACACATTATCTGACTTATACAATAATGTGTCTGGTCCATATCTGAGCATACTAAAAGTATCAATGTTAAAAATGGCACTCACTGTGAACACAACTTGTTTAACTAATCTTTAAAGATGAATTAAAGGTTCAGGTAAAGGGACCCCTGACCATTAAGTCCAGTCGCGGACGACTCTGGGGTTGCGGCGCTCTTCTCATTTACTGGCTGAGGGAGCCGGTGTTTGTCTGCAGACAGCTTCTGGGTCATGTGGCCAGCAAGGCTAAGCCACTTTTGGTGAACCAGAGCAGCACACGGAAACACTGTTTACCTTCCCGCCGGAGCGGTACCTATTTATCTACTTGCACTTTGACGTGCTTTCGAACTGCTAGGTTGGCAGGAACAGGGACTGAGCAATGGGATTCGAACCACCGACCTTCTGATTGGCAAGCCCTAGGCTCTGTGGTTTAGACCACAGTGCCACCCATGTTCCTTTATAAAGATGAATTAAATTAGGCCAATTTAAGGCTTTCTTTTTATAACAGGAGACATAGGGATATCAGTTCAAGATGAGGAATGGACTGGTAATATACCAGTCTAAAATGCAAGTCTGGCTTGTCGCAAAAACGGAAAGATGCTCTTTATTCCAATTGTAACAAATTTAATTGTGCTGCATCAGGGTAAAGAAAATCAGCTATAAGGCCTGTACCAATGTCTCTGGAAGCAGCAAAAATGGGTGCAGAAGAGGGAATATTTGCCACACCATTTGAATTGGCAGCCTTCATTGCCTCTTGTGGAAGTGAATTCCATTGCCTGGAGATTGTACATTGTTTCATGCTCAACTACACTCAATGAGCATCCTTCAGACCTCTGCTCTTTGGGGCTTGGGGCTGGCTTCACGCATTACATTTTTGTACTTGGGCACAGACTCACGAGCAAAAAATAATGAGGCATGTATCCCGCCAAGTATGAGAGGCGTGTGAATGGATAATTATTATTAAGTGAAAGACTCAGTAGCAAGAACCAGGAAAGTAATGGGACCCCACACTCAAATCTTTTAAAGGGGCCACTTTCTGGATTTCACACAGAGGCTTGATGGGGTCCACATGTCTTCTGTACTCTCATGACGACACCCAAGTACAAAACGTACCATGTGAAGCCACCCTACAAAGTGTGGGGTGGGGGTTTGGGGAGTAGAGGGAAATAGAAGGGCAGAGAGCACTGTTTATCAGTGCTCCTTTATCCCAAGGCTTTGGTTTTCAAATCAAACACTGATGAGAAAACAAAGCGAGATCCCAATCTAGTCCCATAGTCGCAGGCTGATTAACCCTGAGTTCAAGCCCAGGCCCCCACTTTGCCTATAAATAGCTCTGCCTTTTCCTTTCCCATCCTCCCGGCAGGGGCTGCGAAATGCCTGCCCTTTTATGGTCAAAATGGAAGATTCCTAGAGCTGAGCAGTCCAGATCTCCCATGTTGGGGCTCAGCCAAGGGGCTCAGGGGGGATGCAGTGCTGGGTCTCACAAGCTGCTGCTGCTGCTTCTCCTCCCTTGGCTGGGATAAATCATAATGCCAAGAACAAAGCACAGGTTTTCAGGGCCTTAGAGAAGAGGGTTGGTGGAATTCAGGCGTTTTGGAAGTTGTGGTTAGGAAACGTTTGGTGCTGTCTTCCTCTGCTCTCTCATGTTCCCTCTCCCCTTCAGGGAGCAGACATTTTGTTCTGGCTCCGTGCTTGAAAGCCGGATTCTCCCAGTAAAGGATCAAAGCCACCTCATCCTCTGCGGTTTTTGAACTATATGGCCAAATCAGGGCCAAATAAAGTGAATTTGTACATGATGTTCATGGAATACATGAACATGTGTAAATACATCAAGGATACAACAAGGCGCACGATAAATGATTCAGGTTTGTGATTGTGCAGTTATCTTCAGGGTTATTTAAAATGCATATAGTTCTTATGTGTGGGGTTTTTTCCAATGCTCTTTAAGAGATTTTCATTTATATAGCAATGATACAAAAAAGGCATCCCATAATGAACAAAAGGGACATTTGCAAGTGTGATTTTTTTTCAATTAAAGAAGAGTCTTAATGCATTTGGTAATCTTTGCACACATGGCATTCAAACATGTATTGTATATGTGCTTTAAGACAAAAACCCTGAGAGAAATCCACACCCCAATTTTCAGTTTGCAGGTGTGGATTTAAACTACAAAATGCAAATTCTAATAATTAAACTTTTATGTCTCTATTTTCCATTTTAGAGGATGGCATTCATTGTTTAGCATGGATATAAAGGGTGAGGAAGAGATGAAATCTTGGTGACAGCCGTTAAGCGTTAACCCCCTCCCCCCTGTAATGGAGTGTTGGAATTCAACTATAAGCTTTCTAATTTTAATTTGTTAAATACATCACCATATACAGAAGTCCAATACTAAAGCAGTACAGTGGTACCTCGGGTTACATACGCTTCAGGTACATACGCTTCAGGTTACAGACTCCGCTAACCCAGAAATAGTGCTTCAGGTTAAGAACTTTGCTTCAGGATAAGAACAGAAATCGTACACTGGCGGCGCGGCAGCAGCAGGAGGCCCCCATTAGCTAAAGTGGTGCTTCAGGTTAAGAACAGTTTCAGGTTAAGTACAAACCTCCGGAACGAATTAAGTACTTAACCTGAGGTACCACTGTATCAGTTTCTGTGATGGCTACATAGATACCCACCAGCTCCTAAGAGCCGCGGCATTTATGGCCCCTAGTGGCTTTCTTCTTGTTTGTCTTTGAAGGGACTTGCCTCCTCAGTGTTCAGAGGGTGTTTGGCTCGGCTTCCTGGCTCACTGTAACGTCACACGCATAACATCAGGAAATCGCATCATACCCCCTCAATCAACTTGAGAAGATGGTGCCTCTGCTTACACCCATATATAAACTGGTATGCAGGCTTTCATGACTGTGCATATTTCTACACATTTCTGAAAACTGTGAGTGCAAGAGGAATAATAGCATGAGTCAGGATTGTTGCTTGGTACTGGGATGGTAGGCGCTCCAAGTGTCTATTTTCCAGGGATGTCGTCCCGGTTTCTGATTTGATCCTGGAATGTCCCACTTTCCCTTAGGATGTCCCTGTTTTCATTGGAGAAATATTGCAGGTTATGGTAGGACCTCCCTATTTTGGACAGTATGGAGTTATCTGACCCTGAGCCATCTGAAGGCTCAGATGGCTTCCCTGTATAGGGAAGTTTTTTTAAAAAAATGTTTAATGTTTTATTATGTTTTAATATATGTTGGAAGCTGCCCAGAGTGACTAGGGAAACCCAGTCAAATGGGTGGCGTATAATTATAATTATTATTAAATAGGATGTCCCTATTTTCATCGGAGAAATGTTGGAAGGTATGGGATGGTATCAACTTTGGGCAAGGCCTGCACAGAACATGAAAGTTCTTTGCCCAGAGGGATGGCAATCTACATCAGTTTATTTCAGGAGATGCAGTTACTTGGTGCTCTCCAATCAATGGCTCGGCATGCTTATGGACACATGCCTCCCCTTCAGACTTCTGGCATCCACTAGATAACACAGAGTGAGCCCACTGAAACACATCTGGGCCATAGAGTGTGATGTGGCCGTGAGCTGCCAGGAGGCTTGGGCCCAGACGCTGTCCATTTCATTCCAGAACAACATTGCACAAACCTCGAGAATGCTTATGCTTGGAACAGAGTCAGTGCTGAGTCACAGCTGCTCTTCTTCCTCTTGCTTTCAGAAGCAGATTAAAGGATGCTTCCAGGCAGGGGTTTAATATTACAAACAGGCTGTTCAGATATCTTTAAAAAACACACACAAAAAACACCACCCAGGGAAATTGGCAACAGCTTAAAAAAAAACAACCTAGAAAATTGTATTGGGGAAATGTTTGCATTTCTTTTAAAAATGTGTTGTATCGATGTACACCATCATGATGTTTTATGATATGGTGGTATGTAAATGCTTTTGTAAATATAAATAAATCTTGATTAAATGAGGATAACATATGGGCCAACATATTTATGTGGACACCGAGGAAAAACGTGCATGCATGAGGACCATTGATCCCACAATAAAACACCCACCTGGAAGCATTCAAAAGGAAAATGGGTACGTGGTGGCGAAAGAGCAATTGGAAACCTGTCTACTGCCCCAGATTTTGTGTTCATCTGACCTACAGAGTTTATAGACAATGGCTCTTTTGTGTTGGGTCATGTACCCTCATTTATGAGCTCATTGTCCATGCCTATTGTTCTTCACAGGGCTAGAGGAAATGCAAGGGGTCTGGTTCAAGGTAGGACATTTCAGCTGTGTCAGGGCAACTGGGCTACTCAAGAAGGTAGCAAAGAGCCCCTGGTAAAAAGGACAAAAAACGACATAGCACAATGTTGGTCTCATTCATGTGGGAGGGCAACTCTTTTCTCATAAGTTGAAATTGAAAATTACATGCAAATTTGTGTAAGGAAACCCTGATGACCACTTTTGTTAGAAAAGTTGGGAGCAGGTGTTTTGGAGTGCAGAAGTCAAAGGGAGAGAAGGTGCTTTCCCCTTTCCCTATTGCAGCTCCTACCCCACAAGCTGCTTAGTCCCACATAGAATTCAAAGCTCATGTTTGCGAGCCACTGGGAAGCCATGGGAATGAAGAATGGGCTGGATGGTGGTGCTGGTTGCAGCATCAGGAAAGCAGCTGTGGGGAAATGGTCAAGTACCTCCCATATCCTGCTGTGTTTATGTTGCAAATCAACCCCTCCTGGACAACCCCACAAGGAGCTGCAGTTGGGTTTAAGTGCACACCTTTGTTGGTAACGTAGTTTCAGCCCTTAGAAAATCCTGTTTGTGCTTCTCTGAAACTGCCCTTAGTTATATTCTGCAATGCAAATGGGGGCAGCACAGGAGAGGATTAGCTGCTGGTTCTGGAAAAGCCAAGGTCCCCCACCCCCACGAGCAATGAAGTTTGTTCCTGAGAGCAATATAGATTTCCAGCAGATAGCGCAGCTCAGAACAAAATGTGCTCTCCGTGACACAGACAGCTCCTTCCTGCATCATCTTCCCAGGCCTTTGTCTCATCTCAACCTTTTCCATATTCTAGAGTCTCCCCATCCCACATAAATTTTCTTCCCTCCTTCTCAGTCTTTCCCAACTAGCTTTACACCACATCTTTCAGCTTCCCAGTTTGCTGCTCGTTCTCCCTTTCCATACTTTCAGATGCTCTTAATCTTTTCTTAACTGTTTCGGCCCACTTCAGTCGGCAGAAGATGCTGGTAAAAAGGCTGTTTTCTAGGAATTGCTGCTTTAAGACAAAATAATAATAATAATGAGCCAGTTTTGAACGTATTGCAGGGATGGGGAACCTGGTGCCCTCTACTTCTTGTTGGACTCCAACTACTATCAGCCCCAGCCAGCATGGCCAATGGTCAGGGATGATGGGAGCTGGAGTACTAGCTATTTTACTTTGGCACCTGAGACACCCCTTACTAACAGCAACAATGCAAAAATGTTCAGTAATGAGCAATGTCCTGTCCTTTAATAAACTGCCTGAGGTGGCCACCTCACTCTGCCTAATGGTAGGGCTGGCCCTGTGTTCCACACAGGGCACCCAGTGTTTGCTGGGATGTAATTGCTATGCAACTCAGCAAAAAATAAATAAGCCAAAAGCTGAACAAGACTGCAATAGCAGAAAGAGTTTCACTTCTGGGGCATGTGAACTGGTAGGTCTGGGAGTGACACCTCTTGATCTGTTTACACATTACATTCCTAGGACAGAGGAAATGGTCTGCAGGATTCCTTCCCAAGGGAGACACAGTCACGTCACTAGGCCTGTTAGAGGAGACTGGTCTCTTTTTACTGGCGACGTCCATCTGTTGCAAAGCATTTGAAGAAAAGAGAAGGGAATGCAAAGGGGAAGTCCCTGGAGTGACATTTGAAAGGGTGATAAAGTCCATGACTCTTTGTTTCCTGCATATGGAAAGATTATGTGTGCCAAGCCTTGATATGAAGGGAGACCACCAGCACTCTCCACTATTTGGGAGGGCAGCTCCCCATCAAATACTTCCCCTTCTTTTTATATGTCTGACAATTGTGTAAATCGAAGCATATGAAGTAGGGCCAGGATTGTACCCACTGCCTCTGCTCAGAACCTCCACATGTTTATTTATTGATAGGTCCTCTTTTTCCAGGACACGTCCTCTTTTTCATGGGTAGAGTCATCATAGCGATACATAGTTAAAACTAAAGGTAAAGGGACCCCTGACCATTAGGTCCAGTCGTGACCGACTCTGGGGTTGCGGCGCTCATCTCGCTTTATTGGCTGAGAGAGCCGGCGTACAGCTTCCGGGTCATGTGGCCAGCATGACTAAGCCGCTTCTGGCAAACCAGAGCAGCTCACAGAAACGCCATTTACCTTCCCGCCAGAGTGGTACCTATTTATCTACTTGTACTTTGAGGCGCTTTCAAACTACTAGCTGGCAGGAGCAGGGACCGAGCAACGGGAACTCACCCCATCGCGAGGATTCGAACCGCCAACCTTCGGATCAGCAAGTCCTAGGCTCTGTGGTCTAACCCACAGCGCCACCCGCAACCCACATAATTAAAAGTAGAAGTTGGCAAATGTCCCTTCTTTTTTGATCTTCAAAATATGGCAACCTTATTAACCATTTTAAAAATTCAAAGCAGTTTATAATAATATATATACTAGGGGCTGCTGCCTCTGCTCACATTGCTTGCCCATCTTGCCTGCCCCAGCATTTTAAAACCACCATTTTAAAACCAGCCTTCTCTTTTGCACCACTCCCTCATCATGACTTCATATAAATCCAATAATGTGATGCGGCACTAGAAATCCTCCAGTGGGAGCTGCACTAATAGACCCTGGACATTTTTAGGCATGTAGGAAGATATAATAAAAACATTTTAAAAAGTAGCCATCAACTAACTAATAGAGAAAGTTGTTTTCTAAATTGCCTGCATAAGCCTGGCAGCATAGAAGAACTTTCAACAGACGTTTAAAGGTTGAAACAGAAGGTACCTGCTGAATCTCTGTTGGCAGAGCATTCCACAAGATGGGGCTAATCACACTAAAGGCTCTGTTTCATGATGACGTCCAATGAGCCTCACCAACTCAGGGGACAACCAGCAACACTCTGTGGATTATCTCAGTGATCAAACTGGGATATAAGGATTTAGGTGCTTTCTAAGGTACCCTGGGCCCAAGTTGTTCAGGTCTTTGTAAATGAATACAAGGACTTTGAACCTGTCTTGGTAATCTCTGTTATTAGTAATCTCTGTGAACAGATCCCCCGTACACACAACTTGCATGTATGCAGACTTGCTCTGTACAATTGGCAACCCTGCAAAAAAGGAGGAGAGAGAAAGAGACCCCTATGCACAACATCCAACTTGTTCACTTCAGGACGCTGTGCATACCTTCCTTATTTTCAACCAAAATTCATTTGACTATAACTACAGCAGATGGCTCTTTGTTCAAAATGGCTGCAGAACAGATTGGTTCTCCAAGCTCTCCACCAAAGTTCTTGTTTTGAAGATTTAAAGCACAGTTGTATGCATGCTTGCATGAAAGCCCATACCCTTGTGAGTATTCTTAGAATTGAAATCTTAATCTGGCAATCCTACTTGTACACACACACACACACACACACACGAGAGAGAGAGAGAGAGAGAGAGAGAGAGAGAGAGAGAGAGAGCGCTTTGTTATTATATTAGTCTGTTCATAAAATGCTGGTGGTAAGTACATGCAAGAACATAAGCATTTACAGGAACACAAATAATTACTCAAATTTAGCTGGATTATGAAGTCATAGTTCACTCTTGGTGATGTCATAACTCACCATTGTTGGTTTACTGGGTGAGACGGCTAATTACAATGAACACACTGATAAGAACTGTCTGTGAGAGAGAGGGGGAGGAGAGGAGAGAAGAGAGAGGCCCTATACCAGGCGTCCTCAACCTCGGCCCTCCATATGTTTTTGGCCTACAACTCCCATGATCCCAAGCTAGCAGGACCAGTGGTCAGGGATGATGGAAATTGTAGTCTCAAAACATCTGGAGCGCTGAGGTTGAGGAAGCCTGCCCTATATCATGTCACACTCAGACCACTAACCCATCTAACTCAGTATTGTCTACACCAATGGACTCCAACTTTTTCCAGACCAAGGGCCCACCATTTACCCAAATATATATTTTTTGTTTATATATATATATATATATATATATATATATATATATATATATGTATGTATGGTAGTGGTGCTGCTCTTGTGACCCACCTTAGATCAAGCTGTGATCTGGTAGTGGCTTCCAACCTGCCAGTTGAATGGTTCACATTGACTGGCAGCAGGTCTCCAGGGTTTCAGACAGGGAAGCTTCCCCAGCCCTATCTACAGATGCCAAGGATTGAGCCTGGGACCTTTTGTGTACAAAGCATCTCCTCTACTACCATTCTATGGCCCTTCCTGCATGTACCCTCCAACATTTCACAAGTGAAAATACTCGGAATCATGCTCCTGTTCTCATACCAAGATCGCTGCCTGAGCTGTCTTCTCCTCACACCCCCTACGCACCACTTTCCCTCTACCTGCTGCAGAGGGAAATTGACTATTAGTAGTTTCCTTATATAATGTCTAGTTGAACAGTTAATTTCAGAATGGATCTCATTATACTCATCACAGAAGAGCTACAATATGGACAAATTCAGCAGCAATTGGATAGGCAACTAAGGCAAGGGAATGAAAGAGGTTGGAGCAGTGTGCTGACACCATGTGCCTGCAAGTTTCATGTATGTGCCCTAGAGTCAACATATATTTGACCTCCTTCCTTTAGAGATTCAATTTCTAGGGGACTCAGGTAGGGGGTTGAACCCCAATAACCACCATGCACATGTGTATACATTGTCAAGAAAAAGGCATTCTCCTACATATCCCCACAAGACCCAAATAGAGGGGGGGGGTGTTTTACCAGGGGCAAAGTTCAGAAACTGGAGTAGTTAGAGGTACAGGATTGATTATTTGCCTACTATTATAATCCCCCTTTAGCTTGGCCTCTCCAGTAGGAGCTAAAATGCAACAAAAATGAGAATCCCAAAAAGGAACTGGAAGTAGAAGCAAAAAAATCCAGTGGGATAGTTGAAAGATATATTTATTGATCCAATGCTTTTCGGACCTTACCGGTCCTACTTTAGGGAAATCTAAAATCAATTTTAAAAATATTTTACATTACAAAACCAATCTGAGATTTCCCAGAAGAAGGACCAGGAGGGTCCAAAAATGCATTGGATCAGCTTGTTTGACTTTTGACTACCTTGTTGCTTTTTTTTTTTTTTTTTTTTGCTTCTACTTCAAGTTCCCACTCCAGAATTAGCTGTGCTCAAAAGAGGCCTATGGATTCGGACATGACTACAGCAAAAATTCTAGATCAAAGTTCTAATTTGGTTTGAATGGTGAATGGAATCTATTCCTTTTTTTAAAAAATGAAAACGCCACTGATGGAGGCATGTTCCCTACATACACATTCCACTGCCACCCCAGAATGCTCTTTCCTCTCATCACTATCACTTTGTGCTCAGAAGACAAGAGAAGGGGGTGGGAGAAAAAGAGGAGGAAAGGGAGAAGAGGAAATGTATAATTCTGATAATCAAAACACTTCCTTTAATGGGCAGTAGGCAAAGCAAAACTGAGCTTTGCTGAGTGCTGGCTGACCCATTTCCCCCCCAGGCTCTGCTGACACTGTTAAATATGGAAAGAAGTAGAGAAGACACCCCTCTCCCATAATGACCATACATAGATGATGGAATGAAAATGGGAGTTGGTGGAGCAAAATGTTAGTGATGGCTCTTATGATATGCTGCCTGTTCTGTGCAGTTTCATGAGAGTGAAGTTCTCTTTAAAAGGACAATATCTTTATGGGATTTCAGTAGGTGAATTACTAGAAATGCAGGCTATTTCCTCATTGTCTATAAGAATCCTTTAACCGCCCAGGGCTGTCTTCTGTTAAGATTCCTAAACAGCAGAAAAGACTGCATAGAGGGCCACGCTATACCCTGCTCCAAGAGAAGACCATGCCAATGCTATCAGAATTGACTTGTACTCACAGCATTTAATCAAAACCCAAAGGGTCTGCTGTAATAGCATCCAAGGCAAAAATTCATAAGGACAAAAACTGCAAAGCAACCTGGCGATGAGCAGTTGCCTGCGTCTCATCCCCAGCAGCATCCCATGAAAACAGCAGTGTGATTCCAAGGAGGTCCTCTCTCTCTCACTCTCCTCGCCTCCAAAGTACGAAAGGCTTGTATGGAAGTATGGAAGTATTGGCAAATGATTAGCCACTGTGAGAATGGAGTGGATTGGCCCTTTGCCTGGTCCAGCAAAGCTCTTACGTTCTGAAGACTTATAAAGTCTTGAGTTTCTCCCATAGAAATTATCCTGTTCTCCAGACTTACTTCAGTACATTTTCTTATAATTAAATCTGTCAGTGTGACACTGGACATTTTACAGGTCTGCTGCTCCAAAGAGGCTCCTAAAATGATCCACCCTCCTCCTCCCCTTCTTCTCCCACATTGACACATGATCCCTCTGATTTATATGAATTTGAGAATGAAAAGCAGGGCAGAGAGACTTGTAATTTGAATGAGTATTTTTATATAGTTTTTCGATTCACATTACGAAGCAATTAAGGCAAAATGTGTAACAAAAACACTATAAGCCTAATGTGGAAAAATAATCGGAAAAGTGGCAGACAGACAGAGAGATAATAGAATGGCTGTGGAGAATAGTATAACAAAGCAACATTTCTGAGTCCACTATTAAGGTCCCCACTTACTTTGGACAATACCAATATCTAAAATATCACACAGTGTCCACATCATCCATTTAAAATACTCTAAGGCCACTTTGACACTCATGGCTTCCCTCCAAGATTTCTGGGAGCTGTAGTTTAAGGGTGTAGACAGTTGTTAGGAGTCTCATCACCCTTAACAATCTACAGTTCCCAGGATTCTTTGGTGGAAGCCATGACAGTCAAAGAGGAACAGAGTGCTGAATGGTGTGGATGTAATCAAATATTTCCATATAGCCATGAAGAGCCATGGAAAGTAGATATGTGTTTGCATGTAGTAAAACAAAGTTGCACTGTCTGACAGAAACACATGTGCACACTGCAGGCATATGGCACACACCATACGTACGTTCATTAACACTGCCTGTTACTTTCTGATTAACACACACTGAAGCGCATTAACACTCAGTTATCAATTTGGGGCTGGGTAGACTGGATGCCTGGGCATCCTTCTAATTCTTGGAATAGCCAAGCTAGCTTCCTGGTGAGATGACAGCCTGGGTGACGGGCCATTAAGGGGAACAAAGGAAGAGGCTTTGTGTGAGAAGACAAACTTCAACTTGCAGGTGGTTAGAAGGACAAAGGCAGAGTTGAGAGCGGAGAGTTGAGTGATATGAGCTAGAAGCTAGGAGCTGGAAAGAAGCAGGTGGAAACCAGAAAGAGAGAAATGCGTGATTTCTGCTTGAATCCAAGGCTATGGCTATGGGTGAAGTAAGACCCTCTTGGAGTGTTGATGTTGTGAACCCCTCTATGGTAGGCTTAGGTTGAATGTGTGAATAAACCATATATCATAAAGATACCACAGTCTCCACTGTCCCTCATTCCAAAGGAAACATGAACCCCAGGTAAGCACCTAGAACCCCTGGAATCTTGCACTGTTCAGATTGGGGTGATGTGCAACAACTTCGTAGACAATGGGAGAATGTGATCAGAATTGCTGCCTGTGCTATGCCCCCAACACACACTCAGTGTAACTTGTGAAAGAGCCTGTGTGTGTACAACTGTGCAGGCCCAGGTTCTGTACATGCATTTGGGAACCCTGCCTTGCCTGATGAGCTCCATGTGTAGGCTCTTTCACAAGCCATGAATATGGGCTCAGGGTAACCAACCTGGTACCCTCCCAGTGTGGACTGCAGCTCCTGTCGTCCCTGACCACCGTCTATGCTGATGAGAATTGTAGTCTGAAACATCTGGAGGTCACCACATTGGCCACACCAATTTGCAGTGGAAGTGAAAACGTGGACTGCTGTTCCATTTGATTACTATAATGTGCGAAGAGGGCTATTCTGTAACAAGCTGGTGGCCACCTCCAGTCTTTAGTTTCCCTGCTCACATATTAAAAATAAATAAATAAACTTCGATAACATAACCTTGCAGCATGTCTGCACAAGAGGCTAAGTGCTGCTGGGTTTTTGAATGGGACTGTAAAACCTGCATTTGCATTATCTTCTGCATTAAAGGCTGTTACACAAGACACAAAACCTGCAAGTGTTTTTGAATCCATTCTTTGGATAATTCCTGCCTTTTTCCAGCATTCATGTACCTCAAAGTCACGTTTGACCTGTCTACTGTTTCAGAGGTGCACATTTTCGACCATTTCCTGACTGCTTCAGCTTTAATCCATAAAGTACAAGAAAAAAAGAATGAGCAAAGAGGACCTAACAAATTACCGCAGTGACTCACCAGCAACACATACAAATTCTTTGTATGCCGTTTTAAACAGAGTGCTTCTGAAGAGGAATAAAAGAAAGTGCTGGCGTAGAAATGTTGAAGGAAAAGGGGAGGGCAGAGGGCAGGTTTTTTCCCCTTTTCTTTCCTTGGACAGAACCAATTTTCCAAGCCTTTCAGTTTTGCAGCTGCAAACGTATTTTGCAAGCTGTAGGGTTGTTGTTTTTTAAAGGAAGAAACTTAAATCATCTCCAGACAACTTTTTTTGCAAGTGGCAAAGGAAATACTGCTCTGTCCAGGAGCAATTCAGAGATGCAGCCTGTCTAGACAAAGCTTCCCCCTAATTTCCTACCGATAATTGTTTTGGGAAATCTGCACACGCATGTTCTGGAAAAGAACTCCTTACCTACCAGCTGGAAGGCACTAAAGTGGTCGGTCCTCTATGCCTATAGCGCTTTGGAACTGGGTGCCAGAATTGCTCTAAGTGGCTGAAGAATCAGCCACTGCCCTGCCCACCAGTCACCCTTAAATGTCAGGAGACTGCTCAGTTGTCAGTCTGACCTGTTGGAAGACTAGACTTGTGCATATGGGAAACTGCCTGCGCTCCAGGGCAGTAAATTGGCTTATTACCCAGAGTACTTTCTTACCCCCAGAGGTCCCATGGTATGATACTGTGGTGGCAAACATGGTGTGCTCCAGATCTGTGGACTACAACTCTGAGCATCCTTGACCATGTTGGCCCGGGCTGATGGGAGGAGTAACGCAGAATGTTGGCTACCCCAGCGTTCTACCATGCATAAAGATAATTCCTTGCCTCCCAGCAATGCATAGGATACCTGTGACGTCTTTTCTTGCTGCGCCTTTGGCTGGTGCGTGCCAGCTTTCTCCACTGAACAGCCCCTGACTGCAGTTCTAGTTGGGCATTGCCACACACCACCAGAAGTGCCTGAAATGCCCAGGCATCCCCTGCCCCCAGATCACTACATGCTGGCATGCTAAATTCAGCAACCCAACATCTGCCTCGGGACCACTCCATACTGGTGAGGCACTCCTGGGAGGTCAGAATGATCCATTTGCCACTTTCCACTTCAGGGTGGGAGGTGAGGAGAGCAGTCTAGGTTGGAAATTCTTCTGCTTTTTATTTTTTCCAACTTGGAACGTGCTTTGGAACAAACAAATGCCAGCAGCTCCCAGAGACATCTGCGTCCTAGAGCCAAGCAGCCAGCCTTTGTAGTGCTGTCTGGTGATTCTGGGAGAAGCAGCCCTTTTTACCTTATACAGGGCAGGATGCAGCACCATTTATTTGTCAGTGCAACTTACTCAGAGCTAGCCCTGGGGAACTTAGGCGGCGGGGGGGGGGGCAGACTCTCAGGGGAAATAGGTTTCTTAAGTTTCCTAAGTAGGTTCTAATTATGCTTCCCACAAAATGCTGTTTTATTGAAGATTGGCGTTTTCCTTTCCTGTGCTCTGCTACAGCAGTTCTCAACATCCATCACTCTGCAGTGCTTATGATAACCATCAGGAAAAAGACACCAGGATGCAGAGATGAAAGGGGCTGCAGGGCAAACAGCAGCAGACTGAGATGTCATGATTCTGCTGAAAAGGAGATTATTATTATTATTTTAAAAAAAACCTGACTGCTGTGCTAGATCTTCTGTTCCCCATTTCCAGCCATTGGCCACCACATCAACTCTTAAATGTTTGAGGGGTGTATTATGGGGGGAGACCAGTTAAGGTGCTTCCTACAAATGGGACTCCAAAACTCTTTGAGGGTGGAGATTCTCAACCTTTTCATTTCTCCTGTGCATTTGTCTCCATCACCCACCCTTCCTTCCTTCCTTCCTTCCTTCCTTCCTTCCTTCCTTCCTTCCTTCCTTCCTTTCCTTTCCCATCCCAGAACAAGAACCGGTTCTAATGCAAAAATAATTCTACCACCATGCAGAAGTTAGAAGCAAAGCCATTGCATATGGGGCACAGCTATCAGCACAACATCTAAGAATAGGGAAGCATTAGAGTCACCGACTTATATTGCTTTTGTATGGGTATTGTACAATTAGATGTTAGACATTCAACACACAGACCCATGTACCTGTAGAAAACATTTGCCACAAACATGCAACCATCCACTCACACCTATGCACCCACAGACAGTAGGTAGAACATACCTGTGCTTGCCCACACCTGTCATGCACTAGGCCCTTGGTGGAGATGGGGAAGGTGGGCGCCGTCTCCTCTCTTCGAAACACAGAGGGCCAGACTGGAAGACCAGTGTTGACACTCCTTTTTTAAGCCGCTGGCACAAGGGGTCCTGGGTGAAAACTTTTCCCTCACTGCTCAGAATCTGGAAAACCTTTTACTTTTACCTTATATGAGCTGAAAGACGATGCTGCACGGCTGACAGCCTCATCTGTCAGTGGTCCTGAGGGCAGCCATTGGCTGGGGCCTGGTCACGTGGTCCCGCTGCCTTGACCTGTGACAGTTCAAGCGAATGTTGGTTTTACCCCCTAAGGAAGGCGTTCTTGACAATTTTCATATTTCTTCTAAATTTGGAGATTTCAGACAATGCTCAGAATGCCAGAAGCCCATGTGGAAGTCATTAAGGCTGCGAGGGAAAGAGGGAGGGAGAGAGGCAGCCAGTAAGGGGGGGGGGCAGTGGAGGAAAGAAGGAGGGGTGGCAGGGAAAGCTTTGGGAGGTGGGGCAAGGGAGGGAGGGAGGCCTGAGGCTGTTGCCAACTACATGCCTGGGAACGTAAATGAACTCACTCAGAGAAAGTTGTTTGTAATAATTTACTTCCTCTCCAGTTTTTCCTGCCCCATTTGGGAAAGCAGAGAAGCGCTGAGAACCACATGCTTGGAAGGAATAAATCCCACTTTGCCAGTGACAAATGTGGAATACCTTCTGCCTTCAAACTGCGGGAGATGAGAATAACTAAGGGCAAGATCAATTAATGCACATTATTTACTGATTAACCCCCCTCCCTTTAATAACCACTTTATACAAACAAGGTGGACCCCCCACCATTCTTTCTTTATATGTTAGCGATGGTGGCTCTGTTTGTGCTATACATTTAAAGAAGTATCGTACCACTTTAAACAGTCACCATGGAAACTTTTGGAACACGGCGTACAGTTCTGGTCCCCTCACCTCAAAAAAAGAGAATATCGTATGGTTGGAAATGATTCACAAAGGGGCAACTCAAAGGATGGACTCCCCTACGAGGAAAGGTTGCAGAGTTCGAGATATTTTAGTTTAATGAAAGGGTGAGTGAAGAGGTGGCATGATAGAAATTTCTAAAATTATGCGTGGCAGGAAGAAAGTGGATAAAGAAAAGTTTTTCCTCCTTCTCTCCTGCCAGTGGAACTCATGGGCACCCAATGAAGCGGAGTGTTGGGAGATTTGCGGTGGATAAAAGAAAGTACTTCACACAGCGCGTAGTCAGACTATGGAACTCGTTCCCCCAGGAGGCAGTGATGGCCACCAGCTTGGATGGCTTAAATAGAGAATTAGACAAATTTGTGGAGGAGAGGGCTGTCAAGGGCTATGAGCCATGATGGCTACGCTCTATCTCCAGAGCTGGAGGCCACAATGCTTCCAAATACTAGTTGCTGGAAATCACGGAAGGGGAGAATGCTCTTGTACTCGTGTTCTGCTCCCTGATTTTCCATAGGCATCTGGATGGCGAGAACAGGATGCTGGACTAGCTGGACCAATGGCCTGATCCAGCAGGCCTTTCTTATGTCCTTATGGTTCCCCACCTAAGAATGTAGTTTGTTAAGGGTGCTGGCTGTTGTTAGGAGACTCCTATTCCCCTCATGGGCCTACAGTAGTTTAACCATCAATCCCTCTTCCCAGGGAGCTCTGTGCTGGGGAATACGGTTACCTACATAGTAACTCACAGCACCCTTAAAATACAGCCCCTGGTGTTATGTACTGAAGTTCTCACCCTGGGTCAGCAGGGGGATACTGTAGATAGTTATGCAAATAAGGGATCGAAAGTGACGTTCAGTGATTGGATAGTTTTAGAAAATTGTTACAGTTACGTTGTACTGGAGCTCTATATAAGCAGGCTCACTGAACCCTTCAGTTCAGTTCAGTTCTGGCCTGTGAATAAACAAGAGCTGTTTGAAGAATCGCTGTGTCGTCTGATATGTTCACCCACAACTTAACACCTGGGTTCTTTGGGGGAAGCCATGAAGTCTTTAAAGGGCATGATCCTGCTTTAAATGTGCAGGGCAGATGAGCCCTGTGTCTTATGCTGGTGATTCTTATTATGTAGCCAGGCAGCAGTATTCTGGATCAGTGAATCTAGAACATGTGGAATAAAATGTATATTGTTCATCATGAGTAACTGCAGCCCAGGACTGTACTGAGGATTCCATGGGGTGGGGAGTTGGAAGAGATCTCGAGATGTTCCCTGGCCTGGCTTAATCTATCTTGTGATTTTCATTACTTTGAAAAGCTTCATCTGACCAGGCTGAAAAGGGTGTCTGGGCAGATGAATACACCAAGACTATCCCTCCCTCTCTGTGTTTCTGTATATGACACACAGAGAAATATGGTATGGTGAATTGCCTGCTTTTGATATGACCAGGCGCCCTATTCAACCCAGGTGGATGGAGCTTTTTAAGAATAGAGAATGAGATTATTGGAAATCTTTCTTGCATATAACCAAGTCCTGGGTCTTTTCCTTCTATAGAAAGGCACCTTCCAGGAACACCATGCTTTTCTATGTAACCTCTGGTTATCTTCCATTTTGGCTGGGGGCCATGAGTACAGTAAATTAAATGGAAAGTAATTTTTATGGCTGACTTTGCAACCAAACAATATAAGGTTAGTTTTCCTCCCCCACAGCCACGGCTATATATATATGTTGACAGCCTTGTCACATGCACCTCCATGATCAGACTCCAGGTTGTGCAGGCTAGAGGGAGACTTTTGTTTGAGCAGTCGTCAAGTCACAGGTAGAAGCCACACACCCTTCCTGTGTGTTCATTCTGTCTTCCCTGAAATGTTTAATGGCGCATGTCAAATAGCATCCTTGTGTTCCTTTCTACACCCCGTTGCCACATACACATTTCCTAATAAGAGGAACAGCATAACCCGAAAAGGGACACAATTTGCATATGCTGATGCACATTTGGAAGGAATTAGAAATACAATGCCACTCACTATAGTGGGGCAAGCCTGTGGCCAGGAGACCTTTGTGCCTACTCAGGGCCAAGCTAAAAAACCGCATTAGCTTTGCATCTGTGTCTTCATGGACACCATTCTTGGAGACAAAGGACACACCAGGGTTTGTGAATTGGTCCTGGTCTGGAGAAATAAGACAGAGAGGCTGGCACCCACACCATGTGTTTAGAACACATGTCTTGGCCCAAAGAATCCTGTGAACAGTAGTTTATTCCCCACAGAGCCATAATTCCCAGCACCCTTAACATGCTACAGTTTGCAGGATTCCTTGGGGGAAGCCATGTGCTTTAAAGGTATGGTGTGGATGCACTGGGTCAATTTTTATGGGAAATGTTCTCCTTTGAGTCATGAGGCTAATGGGTGCCACACTATTAAGCCTAGAATCCTCCTGCTGAGAGACTTGCAAGTACCGCAGTGGGGTAATCTTTGTTGTGGTGGTTCTCTCATCCTCCCTACCTGCACAGGTTCTGACCTTGGATATCATTAGACAAGGTGATACAGCTGCCTCTGGTAGCATCTTTGAGTGCCATTAAAGGTCATACAACCGTACTAGGAGCAGGGCCATAGTTCAGTGGTAGAGCATCTTGCTTTGTATGCTGAGGGTCCCAGGTTTAATCCACAGCATCTTCAGCTGTGAACTGAAACCCTTGAAAGCTGCTGCCAGTCAGTGTAGGTAATATGGAGCTAGATGGACCAGGGGTCTGACTTTGTATAAGGCAACTTCCTATGTTCCTACCTATGTACTTTCATAGCCAATCAGCACTGCCAATCAGTGCTGGCAGTACTGCACTAGATGGACCAATGGTCAAACTCAGGAGAAGGGCAGCTTCATATACTTCCCTGTACCTTCAGAGGAGGTAGATGTTGACCAGGGATGTAGTCAAGGATAATGGGATAGAAGCTGGCAACTTAGTTCTTTCTGCTCAGGAGGTTAATAGGCAAAGGTCAGTCCTGACAGTTCCTCCTGCTAACAAAGAAGCCAGTACAGCAGATATGGTTTCTGGTTGCTCGCCCCTGTTGCATTTGAGGAGAGAAACACAAAACTCAATCATGTACAGATGGGAAACATGAGCCCATGTATGGTAGGGTTTGCACTCAGGATGATTTAATTACCAGCCAACTGAAAACCCATGAAAGGCATTAAGGTTATAGGAACTCTGGATCAGCAGTTCCTTGTGCTTTCGTTCACCTTGTTCTTCTGATCACAGGAATGTCTGTGAAAATCCCACATATAGGAATCAGCTGCTCCCCCTGGTGCTGTTGCCTTCCTTTCCTCAAATCACTCACAGTACATAATAATGGCTGTCACGGAAGAGCACGGCTTTTGCATGAGGAATAAGACAAAGAGCAGAAGAAATGATTTCTAGTATAGTTCAGGGCACAGATTTTCCACCTCTGTTTTATAACTTGGCTAAGTTATGCGTTGATCTGGGTTGCCTTTGCACAGCAGCACTGGGCTTATTTTTGTCTTCCTGGTGCTCCCTAGCAGGTAATGAGGCACATATGTCAAGGGGTTAATCATCTGTTTTTAGTTACCGCTCTCCAGGTTGCTGATTCATTTTCCAGAGATGTGTTGCTAAAAATAGGTGTGATTATTGACCCCCCTGCCCTCCACACACCTTGTATGGCATTGGCTTGCCAGGTGGAGAGCATCATGAAGACAAATATAGGTCCCCTCCCCAAGGTGGCAACCTTGGGGGTCTAGAACAAAATATCTAGTGTCTTGAGCTGATGCCTTTTGCACAGCCATTCCAAAAGCACATATTCACATTCAAGGGAACCTTAGCAATTCTGTACCTAGAGATGAGGGGCTTTGCTCCTCAACTGCAGTGGAAAATAACGTGCTTGGTTTTCAAATCCTAAGCCTGATATTAGGAGCACACATGGTGTGTGATAGCCTAGCATGATGCGTGCAGGGCAGGGCAGTTAATCTGCTGAGATCCAGAAGGATCTCTGTTCCAGCAAATAACAACTTGCCATGAGTTCGTAGCACAGATACTGGAACGGTCTGCAGCTCCTTTGAAGGCATGAGACTATTTCACACGGTGGAATCTCAGGAATTAGGGATGGATTATTATGGCCACGGCTACATTTTTCTTGGAAATACAGGCCTTTTAAAACTGCCAATATCCTTTAGAGAAATCCCACCGGTCCAAGGGAGAAGGCAGCCTGTTCCAAAAAAACTGGCTTGTTTACACCCTTCCCAATACCTTCAGGAATCCTTAACATACTTCCCTGGGCATTATGGAGTCCAGAAAAAGCCCTTAAGGGCTTCTTTTAGATGACTTATTTGCTGAGCATTCTTCCTGATTGGTTTGCACAAAGTTTACAAGGATCTTAAATTATATCCAGGCTTTGCTGAGCATTTACTCTGATTAATTTGCAGAGTGTTTATACGTTCATCCCACATGTTTCAATGCATGATAACGTCAAGGTTGTAGATTGAATCCCTGTATGAGATGGCTGCGTATTCTTGTATTGCAAGGGGTTAACTAGATGATCTCCAGGGTCCCTTGCAACTCTATGATTTCACCTTCACTTTCCTAACTGCAAAAAGTCTGTTTCTTTTTTAAAGGTGACTTGTGCAAGGGTGTCAGAGCACTTTAATCTACTTTAATTGCTCAAACATGAATTTCCTGGTATGGGCCTCACTATCAGTTTTTCTAGAATGCCATGGGGTTCATAGATGCAATGCTCTACTCTACCATTCATGCTAGCTCTTGGAAATAACTGTAAAACATCTCTATTGCCCCAAATAGTCCAGGATTGAGGAATTGCCCCCTCCCTTCTCTGAAATTTGCAACCACATCAATTCCTGCCGTGCTGTTTTGGTTGAAAGTACCAAGCAGCCCATTATTAGACCAAATTTGATGCTTATGCTTTGTGTGACATACCCATCTACGTTTCTACCAGTCAGTCATTGTCCTGGAAAAAGTATATCTACAACTGCGAGAGAAATTGCTGGCTCCAAGCTACAATTCCCTCTGCGTGTTCTCTCTCTCTCTCTCTCTCTCTCTCTCTCTCTCTCTCTCTCGTCTGCATGGGGCATGCAAAGATACAAAACTGTGGTCAGACAAGGTTTTGCAGGGGTCAGACCTCTGCTTCTTTGGGGTTTGGTTCAGGCACTTGTCTCAGGGCTCTTCCAGACTGTCTTTTGTGCTACTTTTTTTAGGCACATCTCTGGCCTTGAAAGTGCCCTGTCTGAGCATTTTACTGCTGAATCAGAGCAAATGGCAATTAGGTTTTCTGCAGATTGCCATTTGCTCCAATTCAGTGGTAAAATGCAGATTTTCCCAGGGAAAGCACCGGGGCCAAAAGAACAAAAGCTGCTCGGACACAGAGTTTTATACCACGGGCCTGTGCCTGGAGAGTGCAGTGCAAAAGGAAGTCTGGACCAGCCCTCAATCAATACCAGATCTTATTAGGGCTGCCAAATGGATGAGGGACATAAATGAAAGCAGCCGAGCAAAAGGAACAGAGGAAAGTGTGTGACAAGAGCACAGAGTCAACAAAGAAGTGCAATGAACCTAGATGGCGAATCCAAGCAACAGCTGAACACTCTCTTTACTTTTGCTTAAGCCGTGCCCATTCTGCTCAAAAATTTCACAATTCATGCTATCATGGTTGGTGCAGAGTAGGAGACGTCAGTCTCAGGGAGGTAAAGTCTTCCAAGAGCATTGGCCCGCTGTCATCACATAAGTGGGTGGCAAATGGAGGAACGCAGGAAGCTGCTTTGTACTGAGTCAGAGCATTCATCCATCTAGCTCAATATTGACAGCCGCTTCTCTAAGGTTCCAGGCACTGGGACATTCCTAGGCCTACCTAGAGATGCCAGCAGTTGAACCTGGGACCTTCTTCCTGCAAGGCTGAGGCTCTGCGACTGAGCTACAGCCAATTTCAGCCAGAGCCTTTAAAATCTCAAAGCAGCTCTTTTCTGTTCTTTACAACATGCTTCTCTGCAGTGGAGGTTTCTGTTCCCATCTTGTTCTTGTATCTGCCCTGTTTCACCTACTCAAGTCACCCAGTCAGACCACTTCTTACAGTGATGGGCTGGTGCTAGCAGAAACACAAATATACTGTGCCATTAAATACCTTCTATAATTAGTAACTCGATTTCTAAAATGAAGTGAAAAATGTAGTGTTCCCTCTTGTTTGCTCACTAGATGCTAAAATCTTGTTCCATGACCCGACAGGGCCATGCCCTCTGTTTCCAAGAAGACTTAATAAGGTAATGTTTAGGATGTTACTATCTTTACAGCCCTTGTCTTATTGCAACTGTGTAAAATAAAACAAAACATTCTGAGTGAAGAAGAATTTCAACAGAGTTCATTTTTTAGAATTTTGTTTCTACACAAATGTACCAGAACAAAACTCTATTGTAATCCATCTGGGCTTGGTGTCTCCATCAACCGTGATTGCCTCTCCTCCTGCCTCCATAACCATTAATCTTTCTGACTTGATTGTGGTTGCCTATGAACAGCTTTCAGTTTGAAATCCAGGCATGTTTTATCACTCCCAGTTCCTGGATCCCATAGGAAGTTGTTTGGTTCTTTCAACCAAAAGAGTCTTGCAACAATTGATGTAGACACAGGCTTTGGAACAGGGAGAGAGGGGTCCTCAATTTTTGACCATTTTGGGCAATGGAGATGATTGTACAGCCATTTTTAAGAGTAGGGCCTCTGAAGACATCCCTTTTTATTGTGCATTCATGATTTTTGGTCTCATGATATTATCAGGACTGTCACATATGATTCCACTTTCAATACTATTTGCGCCTGTAAAGGTTTTGTGGCTGTCACGTTGCTTCATTTCCAGTCAGTGTGTATCCTATAACATCCTGCTATGGTCCTGTAACTTTTCATACCACAAATGTCCAGGGTTGTGTGTTTATGCGTGTCCCACTTTTGTTGCGCTCTAGCCCCTCCAGACAACAATGATGTGGTAGCATTGGGAAAATATCACAGAACAACCAAGGAAGCAGAGTAAATCCACCACTAGTGCAGTATTATTGTGTCAATAGCATAGTTGCAGAATATACCTGAAATAAAACTTGCCTTCAGAAAGGTGGAATGGCAGAGCAGAGCTTGGGATCTGTGAAGCCCCTGGCTTTCTGTTGGTTCCCACCATTCACCATGATGGTCTCCATCATTCAGCATGGCTGACAAGGAGCTGTGTGACCTTTTCGGTCCCTAAGTCTGCACAGCTGGTTTACTAGGCTTCCCATGGAGAGGAGAAATCTGGAGGGAAATGTGTCTGTGTTTCCTGGTGATGCCTTCCAGTTCTGTACCAGGAAGACAAGAAGCTGCCATTGAGATAAGACCAAGGTGGACCATGTTTGCTCTTTATGGGTCTGGTTTAAGTCCGTCTCTTTTGGCCTTCCTCTCCAGTCCTGTCAAAGTGAAGCATTACTCCTAACGATAAGCTTCCCGAATGGTTGTGTATCTTGAGGGGCGCTGCTACTTCTGCTGGAATGTCAAGCGCTCATGCTCAGACAGTCTGCTCCTGCTGTGAGTTGGCTCAGAAGCTGTAATGCAAAAAGCCTGCTAGTTGCTCCTGCCCAGTGCTGGAGAGCCATATGCATCTGATTCTGACCTCCTCAGCTAGTGGTGTCTGAACATGTTTCAGTGCATTAGGCAGGGCCAATCAGAAACTATAAAGGTTCCTGGCCGTCTGCCTTCATGACATGGCTCTGCCAGTTAACACCTGTCCTTTCATCTACCACCTTGACAACATACTTAATTATTCCAAACTTAAAATGTCACGGCATTATTTTAATATGATTGAAGGCGGAAAGTTTGTTTCGCATCCTTTCCCAAGTTGTGCTTGTGGCAAGGTGCCCTGTCATCATCCTTCCTAAGTTATATTACTGGGTAGCTTTGGAGCTTGGCTACCTGTTAGAGAATTGCTATGCATTCCCCTAAGGGTGAATAGACTTTCCCTATAGCCTAGCAAAGAAATGGTACCTTCTAAGCCAGTGGTGGAGAAACTGGCCTTCCAGATGTTGGCTGGCTCCAACTCCCGCCAACCCCAGGCAGCATGGCCAATGGTCAGTCCAATAACATCTGGAGGGCCACAAGTTCCCCATCCCTGTTCCAGGTAGATCATACAACTAGCACTTAGAGAAGATTCTACTGGAGGAAGTGCTTCCATTCACTTAAGTTTACACACACAAGCCTAATAAGGAAATATAGCCAATGCTGCTTTGTAAAGACTGAAACACAGTTATCTTATTTTGGACAGGTCACTGAATACAAGGCAAGTTATTCTTATTGTGTCCACCTTGCTATTTAATTTAGTGTACATCTGTCTCCAGAGCTGCTGGTTCAGAATTTCCCCCCAGCATACTATATTCAACAGCAGTTACAAAATGTGAAATGTTATTCCTTCCCCAACATGTTTTTGTGTAGGAGCAGACATAGGCAGTAGGCTTGTTTTCAATGTACCAGGGCAAGCTTCTGAGAGAGGAGAACCAAGCACAGGATATGTCTGTGTCTGTGCACGCACCTCGGTCCTGTGAACCCAGACAGAAACCACAGGCCCTGATAAGAAAAGCCTCCTTCTTGTAGCTCCGAGTCATTGTACAAACACATTACATTTGCAGCGCCTGAACCAGCCACGTAACACCGGCTGAGGGGGGATTGTTTAGCGATAAGCTGGAGTTTCTTGGCCCATATATTACCTGAAGCAGCTGAAACAAGAATCTGGCTTCCCTTTTAAAATAATAGCAATAATAATAATTGCATGAGCTGCCAAGATTAAATGAGTGGCGAGTGGCATGATTAATGAGTGCAGCAAGGTCAACACACCCTTGCAAGGTCACATTCAGAACATGAGTTTTATACTAAATTGAATCTGCACACGCACACACAACTGGAGTGTTAAGTCGGCTTAAAAAGTATTCCTGTTTGGTCATCTCTTTATTGCAGCACAAACATGGGTGGTGGATAAGATTTGCCCTTGTCAATTTCCTATAGGTCTTTCACACCACTGTTATTGACTACAAGCCTTAAATACTGTAGAATCATAGAACATTGGAGTTGGAAGGGACCTCCAGGGTCATCTAGTCCAACCCTCTGCAATGTGGGAATCTCAACTAAAGCATCCATGACAGACGACTGTCCAACTTCTGCTTAAAACCTCCAGTGAAAGAGTCCACCAGCTTCTGAGGAAGTCCGTTCCACTATCAAACAGCTCTTACTGTCAGAAAGTTCCTCCAGATGTTTAGTAGTCGGTATCTCCTTTTTCATCTCTTGAATTCATTGGTTTGGTCCTACCCTCTGAAGTAGGAGAAAACAAGCTTGCCAGCCCAACTGCTGGACAGGACAACAAGGCTCACCTTAGTAATGAGACAACTCAGTTTATCCTTCTCTGAAAGGCATTGCTGGTTTTGAGCCAATATGATTCTCCCCATATGCATAGTCACAGCTATGCACGGAAAGGGTTTCTTGTGCTAGTGTTGAGACCACCAGTCAATAGGACTGCTCTGGAGGAAGATTCCTCGAGGGGTTTGCCTAATAGGGCAGTTGTCAAACATTGCCCTCTAGTTCTTTGAAATGGCTGGGCAAGTTGGGTGCTGAGTGTGTCTAGGTCCATTAGCTGCAACCCGTTCCCCAAGAGACAGTGTGATTTGTTTTGGCAGAAGATGACTAAGAGGGGAGCTTAACAATCCATCTCAGAAATCCCTGGGTGACAACTTAATGGTTTGAAGTGAGTGCCAGGTACAGGCATAGAAGTAAATGTTAGGGTTTTGGGAGCCGTAAAATCTTTCTGCAGTCAGTCTTGGCTGGCCTTGCTCAGGGTGTGGCCAAGCTCCACTGGGCAGACAGGACCAATTAGGGAAGGATCTGAGGGCTTTGTTTAGACTGGTTTGAAAGCAAAGCTCGAAATGCCCACAAGGCCTACAAGAAACATGTGTAACTTGTGAGCTGACCCATCAAGCCAAAGGTGTCCCACGAGAAAAGGATGGTATTTTTCTGTTGTGAAGCACCCTGGGTCTTTGGATAAAGGGTGGTATACAGATTTAAATAAAAACAGACGACAACAACAACAATATTTCTTTTGAACAAAGACATGGGGATTGCCAAGTCCTTGGAAGGTCAGATGAAATTGCTGGTGGTATGCCTGGGACATGGCAGACAGTCCAAAAGGAAGGCTCTGAGGTGGGTCAAGTCTGGTTGAGACATCATGATAAATGGGAACCACATTTCCATGGCATTGTCTTTCTTGCTCAAAGAAGAAGAAGAAGAAGACAAATGACTATATGAAGTTAGTACAATCTGCCAAGTCCTGTTGATTTGGCCTGAAGTTTCCCATCCCTGACTCAAGGAGAGGATACTGTTGGTGTTACAAATGGGTAGTATCTAAATGAGAAGGATGGTAAATGTATGACAAGGCCAAACTAACATTGCAGCTGAGTGCTCCAGACCCTAAGCACAGCCATGGCTAGTATTTGGCACACTCTAGGACCCATGTGTCTGATGCACATCACAGCACTCTCAAGCACAGCACTACTGTGCATAGATCTGCAAAGGGCAGAACTAGCTTGACTATCATGCTTCTCAATAACTTGTCCATCCATCTGATCCAATTTGCCTTCCCTCAAATTGCACATTAGCTTGTCCGTCCAGTCTTTGCTGTCACAAAATTACACTGCCTACTGAACTGTACTTGAGCTACACTTTTGTAGACAAGTCTACAGCTGTGCATACTTGCTTGTGTCCTCATCTATTTGATCTTTGATAAAGATCATCAAAGGAAGTACAACCCCCATCCTGTATTTCTGCAGCGACAGTGATAATTCACAGGCTTCCAAGCCATTATTTCTGAGCAAATCAAACTGCAACTTCAAAAGGAGAAGGGAGACATAGTCTGGACCATTTCCCTATGTGCACACAAAATAAATACCTATGGACCAGGTTTCACAACATTGCTTGCCAGCCTAATTTGTTTCAGGAACATTATGGAGATTGGCAATTTTGAAATCTTCTAGCTGTCTGAACATCAGGGCCTAGTCAACTCTGATTCCTGTGGCAGCTGGATTTCAGGATGTCACACATATCCCTTTTAATTTTATTTTATTGCTGAGTGATGTAGGTGGTGCCTATCTTCCTTTGGAAACAAATGTTAAACCACACAGGGAGCACTGGCATGGAAAGGATGCTCTGGAAGGGTTAGGTGAGATGGTTGAATTCAGCCTAGGGTCCCCCGGGAATGCTGCAGCTGCATGGCCATGACACTCTGCAGTACCTTTGCCCCCAAAGGGAATATCTGCAAAGGAGTAGCAACTGTTATATACTATTGGATCCAGGGAGGGTTTTTCCACTCTCATCTCCTTCAAGGCAGCTGGCACCACCAACTCATGGAAATATGCATTAACCCCACCTTGAATCCACCCAGGCATGCCCCCAACCCAGCTAGTTTTCATTGGTCATGAAGGGCAAGGGTCAAGAGGAGAAATCATTGGATGCATGCTCACAAGCACAGCATCATCTGCAAAAATTGCAAAAAACTGAAACTGATTCCACAAAGCATGACTTGATGGGGCATTGAATGATCCCTGCCTGAACCTCTGGAGAGCTGCTGCCAGACACAGAGTAGACCACAGGTACCCAATGTGGTGCCCTCCAGATGTTGCTGGACTACAGCTCCCAACATCCCTAACCATTGGCTATGAAAGCTGAGGCTAATAGAAACTGGAGCCCATGAAAACCTGGAAGACCCTGTATTGGCTACCCAGTAAACAATACAGGTGTAGATGGATTCACCAGGTACGAGGCAGCATCTTATGACTTTAGACATGGGTTGTGTGCAAGGCGCCCCCATTATTGGTGCTCGCTTATGCACATCTTATGCTTCCTACAAGCAAGCATTGTATCACAGTTTTCCTTGGCAGCTGCGAGTAACATGGGGTGTGGTTGGGGACAGGAGGCCAGGAGATGCAGGAAGCAGGACGGAAATTTCTGTGTGCAATCATTCACACTGGCTAATTTCCCACCAGGTGCTTGGGATCAAGGAACTAGAAACAAAGACACACAGAAAGGAAGAACAAAATGGCTGTTAGCAAGAAACCTGTGCATCTGGAACATGTAAGGGTGATGTAAACAGCAGTGATAAATGTGCTCAGGCTGCAGCAGCAGGATATACACGACGCCTGGATTCACCATTGCTCTCCTCCAATCCCCACTTCACTAATACACTGTTTATTGACAAGGAACGTCATATTTCTTCCAAGAACTTCATACACAGATTTGTGTGTTCTTAATGCATTGCCAGGTGTGAGGAGGAATGGGTCATGTCAAGAAGACCAGGGACAGCTGGGGGTGCACAGCAGAGCAGAGAGACTGAGATTGTCTCATAAGGCTCCCACATGCCTCTTGGTGGTGTCCACAGCCTTTTGGTCCAGTGGTTAGCATGCCAGACTTATTTATTGATTTATATCAATCACTGTGCGCTACTAAAGGCAGCTGACAGCAATTTAAAATCCTCTGTGTCCCAAAAACCCATTGCACCATAAAACTGCATCAGAACTGCAGCATTAAAAATACAACAAAGGCAGAGGCCACAGATAAAACATGGCCTTAAATACAGCCCATGCTTAGCTGGCAAAAACTGTCAGAATAAAAATGTTTTTACCAATCAGCAAAGCACCACCGGGTGGGTGGGTGTACTTCACAGGACAAGGAGTCCTGCAATAGCGGTGAAGACAGTGAGAAGTAGTGAGAAACGTGGAAATTCTGCAAAGACCATTGGCATAGCATGGGTTGCCAGTGCCTAGGATTGCGTGGCAGGGAGAGAAATGGATGGAGTACGTATGCACATTCAATTGCCTAATGGCAACTGCATCACCCAGGAGATAAGTAAAATAATAGTCATTCCGTTGCCTGAAGAAGTCACTTCCTGGCTCTCATGGGAAAGCTGTTTTCAACAGAGCCCAGCAATGGAAGTGCACAGCTGAATTGAGGCAACATTGGGTGTTGAAATTTTGTGCCCCTAACAATTTTGCACCCGGGGCAACCACCCCTATGTCCCTACCACCACACTATGCCACTAGTATAAACATAAGAAGAGTCCTGCTAGATCAGGCAAAAATTCCTCCAGTTCAGCATCCTGTTCTCACAGCGGCCAACAAGATGTCTATGGGACTTCCACAAGCAGAACAACACTCTCTCAAGTTCCCAGCAACTGATATTTAGAGACATCCTGGCTCTATCATTGGAGGTAGAGCACAGACATCCTGGCTAGTAGCCATGAATGGTCTAATGCTCTTTTAAGAACATCCAAGATGGGGCCCACCACCACTACAACTTTTAGGAGTCTGTTCCATAGTTTAACTACATACTGGGTGTAGAAGTACTTTATTTTGTCTCTCCCAAATCTTCCAACGTTCAGCTTCATTGGATGTCCCCAAGTTCTAGTATTATGAGAGAGGCAGAAAAAACATTTCTCCGCCACCCAAGACATCATGTTCACTTCTTGGATGAGTGCTGTGGCTGATGATGACATAGTACTTCTATGACAAATGCTATCTGGCTCTGGGCACAGACTGGGAAAGGAGGGCTGGTGGAACTCACAAGTCTTGCTTGCTATGCACCCAGACACTAGTTGCTGGGCTGCTTGCACAGGGGAAGAACAAATGTGCAGGTTCCATGCTACAATGAAAGAATGCTTACAGTTCTGTCTGCATTCATTATTTTATGCATTAAAGAGGCACAGAAATTCTAAATGCCATTGGAAATCACATGGGAGAAGCCATCCAGGAATTGGGAACTGGCCTCCCTTCCTGTCCTACTGACACTCCTGATGAATGTCCAAGAGAGGACATTGACCTCTGCTGGGTGCCAGCAAGAAAATTCTCCCCTGCCCTCTCTCCAGATGGGACTCGTCTCCATGTTTATGCAACCCAAGGAGTCAGTAGAATTAGTCCCTTTTCATTTTGCCCTTTTTTGAGAACCGAGAGTTTAATTCCCACCAAACAATGTTCTTTTCCAACAAGCTTAAAATAAGCCCTTTAGGCTGCAGTGGCCTGTGAGTTGCTAGCATTGTGCAAATATGGACTTGTGCAGAGAGTGCCTATGACACAATGAGAAGGCTATTTACTGGTTGGGGGGCAGGGAGGAGGAGGAGGAGGAACGGAGGGGGGGAGGCCAGGAAGTTGAAGGGAGGGGCAGCAGGAGAGCTTGCGATCTTCATGCCCCCATATGGCCATTCTCTAAACAGCAAGAGCTTTGTTCCAGCGGACTTGGGAGGCTGATGAAATGTAATTGGATTTAGTGCATGGGAACTTGTATATTGAACTTGGGGGTGTGGTTATGCTGCACTGGCAGTGCAGCTTCATAAACTGCATTTCTATGGTGAAAGGGCAGGGCATAGGTGCACATGTTATACCTCCACAGTTGGGGAACTCAGGCACACATATCCATGCACAAGCGTTCACAAACACAGGCATGGTCTTCTAATTTGGACTGTAACATCTCATGGGACAGAGACAGGAGGTGTTTGGCGTTTCCCAAGCTGTTGCCCTATGGATGCCCTTCAATTCGCACCAGCCAAAGCCACTATGGCCAGAGATCAAGACCAGTAGGGACTGGAGTCTGGAGGGCAGCTGGTTGGGGAAGGCTACTTGGATGAATGGTGGCAAAAGCCAGAGCGGAAAGAAAACAAGGGGGCCATTGGCATTTAAATGTGAGCTTAATAGATGGGGGGGGGGTGCAGCTGTCTTCAAAATGTTCCATTTATTGAGCTTGCTATTGGCATACTGATCAAGTCTCTAATCCTCTTCACTGAATCAAATAGATTTACAAACGTTTTCATGTGAAGTGATTAAGACTGCTACATGTGCATGTGATTAAACACTGGAAAAAGGATCCCCGACCCCCCCCCCCAGCCATGAAAACAAGCCTCTTCTTTTCCACTCTGAGGCAATTATCTTAAAATCACAAGCCCTGCCCTGCCCTACAGCCCCTCATACGACTTCCTTCACAGCCCTTTCCAGTCTCATACACTTTTGAGGCTTTGCTGCTATCGGTCGATTGAACACACTTGGCAGTTGCCATGTGCAGTTGTGCACTATGCGGTTAGAGTTTGCTTAAACTTTCTTTCCCTAGATGGAATTGCCAAGACAGCTGGAGCATGTTGAGAGCATAAGCTGGCTGGTGGCGGGCCAACTGATAGAGCAGGCTGGGTGGGCTTGCTCTCCTAGGAAGGTTACTGAAACAATGCACAGAAAGCCAAGTGCCCAAATTCAGTAGGAGTGGGCCGTAAGCTCATTTGTAAATATGTGTCTGCAGGCCCCCCACACGGTCCAAATAATGAGACGATTCAGGGTAAGCCCTACCTGGATTTGGTTTCCTTTGGAAATGGATTGAGGTGTATTTTATGTAATATTTGTTTGATTTATAATCATTCAAGCAGAACAAACAGCAGGCTGCCCTACATGGCAGCAAATCCATTACCCATCATGCACCAGATCTTCAGAGACCTCCCCCCTCACACCTATTCCCTTCCCTTAGCTTGAGGTGGGATGCCATCATCCTCAAGCTGTTATGACTGTATTTTTCTAAACACGAGAGAGAGAGAGAGAGAGAGAGAGAGAGAGAGATCTCCAGTTCCACAAGACCATCTCCTACCACTCAGCTCTCCATCAGCCAGGCGTTCTGTACTATTAACAATTTCCTCCCAAAAGGAGTGGTTGGCTCATAGCTGTAACCACTGTAATACTTCCTATCCTATCGTGCAAGTATGTAGGCAGACTTGCTCTCTGAACTGCACATCCTTCCCTAAAGTTGAGGTTTGTGGATGATAGCATTGTTTCTGTCTTTCAAGAAAGCTGGTCCTGAGCACAGAGAATTTACCTGTGATGAAAGAGGTATTTCACATTTCTCTCTCCCTGAAAGAGCAAAACTCCAAGGTTCAAGCAGAGCTGAAGACTCAAGTCAAGTGTAAACAGCATTTCCAGCTGTTGGCAAAACAAAGGCTGCTGTGAAGAATCCCATAGGTAAAGGTAAAGGAACCCCTGCCCGTTTGGGCCAGTCTTGCCAGACTCTAGGGTTGTGCGCTCATCTCACTCTATAAGCCGGGAGCCAGTGCTGTCCGCAGACACTTCCGGGTCACGTGGCCAGCGTGATGAAGCTGCATCTGGTGAGCCAGCGCAGCACACGGAACGCCGTTTACCTTCCCACTGGTAAGCGGTCCCTATTTATCTACTTGCACCCGAAGGTGCTTTCGAACTGCTAGGTTGGCAGGTGCTGGGACCGAAGGACGGGAGCGCACGCCGCCGTGGGGATTCGAACCGCCGACCATGCGGTCGGCAAGTCCTAGGCGCGTCCCTTATCCACAGCGCCACCCGCGTCCCTTATTCTGCTGTGAAGAATCCCATACACTTCTGTAATACAGACTAGGACAAACTGGACCAATGTCCCAGAGCCTGTTGAGTGGAGGAGTGTAGGCAAGATTGTGCCTGTTCAGGGAAAGGAGAACAATGTGAACTTCCACTGGGTTGAAGAAGGCATTTGTTCTTTTAATTAAACAATATGCTAGGGTAAAACACACACAAAAACACATTCTACAATCTGTTACCAACAGTTCAAAATGTGCCTCACCAGATGTGAAATGGCAGCATCTACACACAGTACCCTCATATACATGCCTGTGCATTTATATACATGTATAAATGTATATAAATGTACAGGGATGCTGGTGGCACTGTGGTCTAAACCACTGAGCCTCTTGGGCTTGCCTATCGGAAGGTTGGTGGTTCGAAGCTCACCACAAGGTGAGCTCCCATTGCTCTGTCCCAGCTCCTGCCAACCTAACAGTTTGAAAGCACACCAGTGCAGGTAGATAAATAGGTACCGCTGTGGTGGGAAATGGTGTTACCATGCGCTCTGGTTTCTGCCACAGTGTCCTGTTGTGCCAGAAGCAGTTTAGTCATGCTGGCCACATGACCTGGAAAGCTGTCTGTGGACAAACGCTGGCTCCCTCGGCCTGAAAGTGAGATGAGCGCCACAACCCCATAGTTGCCTTTGACTGGACTTAACCATCCAGGGGTCCTTTACCTTTACCTTTCTGCCTTGTACATATATATATGTATATGAGAGATCAGGCAGATCTACCTCCATGCCATTCAAAGAGTTATTTTTTAGAGACCCTGGGAGTGAAGGAGGTAAGAATCCCGAACTCCAGGAAACAAGACTAACGAGATGTTACGGATACATTCCCAAAAGGCAAAACTAGGGACAGTACAGTGATATCCCAGAAAATAGGAATGACTGGAGAATATGCAATCAGTCTGATTATCATCTTTGCAAGGGATGAGGCCAGGCCGAGCAGAGAATGGGGCAATTCCATACTCATCTGCTTTATGCTTATCTCTGTAAGCCGTGGGGCATTTGCTAATCAGCTTGTCCAGTCTTCCTTCCCGCTTAGCTGAGGCTTCCCTGCCAGGTTGGTTGCTGTGCTGTGAACCATTCCTTCCAAGCTCTCCTATAGGCGGCTGCCTCATCTCTCATCCGCCCAGGGAACAGGAAAGGAATTTTTAAGGTTAAGTACTGGAGCCTCTGCTTTTAAGAACAGTGTTTGGTATCCCTGGTGAGGCATTTTTGGACGCATTCCTTTGTTTTCTGCCATGCCTGACTAGTCGTGATTTAAAACTGTTTTAAATGACGACATGTTTTGCAATGAGTTTCTTAGAGCTTGAGAAGACTGAAATACCAGGACCATCCATGGTGGTGTTGTGTGAGGGGTGGGGGTCACAATGGTGACAGTCATTTGCCTTTACTTTAGCACCACCCTGTGGCAGCTTTCTGGAAAGGCAGGGGTGACTGATCCAGTCCCACCCCAGCTGTTACCAGTCAGGTCAAGCTAAGCCAAAGATCCCACAGACTTGCAGATTTAGAATGTTTTCAGGCAAGACTTAAATCACCTTTGAACCTCTAGGGTGTCCTATTTGTATGAATGTGTGATTGTTTTTAATGTAGAATTGAAAGCAGGCTTCTGAAATTAAGATACAGTTTGTGACCAATGTAGGTTTAATGCTCAGATTATCAACCACTTTAAGCAACAGCAAAAGCTAACAAGACTCTAAGCTTACATGTGAAAAGACCTGCTATTTTTCAATGCCTCCTGGAATAGCAGCTACAGAAGTATTAGCTAGGATGATTACATGAATAAGGTTCAGGCAGTTCATCACATGATACAGGGTTAGGAAGGCAGTTTTGATCTATTCAAACCAGCTGGTCCAGAATGCCACAGCCAGAATATCAACTGGGGCTGGTTATGGGATGCATGTGATTCCTATGTTACAAAAACTCCACTGCTTAATGGTCTGTTTTGAGGCACAATTCTTGTGGGATATAGCCAGCTTAACTCTAATGCATGAAGGGGTTAATTCCATAGAGTAAGCTGTCCTGCCAGGCTTAGCTAGGTCACACCCACTCACTTTGGAAGGAAGGGCTATTAAACTTCTCCCACTTTCCACCTTTCTGTTTCTTCCACCATGTGAACTCAACCCAATAAGGACATCTATATTGGATGCTCCAATCTTAGGACTCAGTTACATTAGTCCTAAAAATAATTTGAAATGCATTATTATAACATTGTGGCAGCAGATGGCGCTGTAGAGTTTAATCCTTTGGCAATGTGATTTCCCATTATGAGCTTTACAACGCATTTTCCTGAAACATGTTTTTTATGTGTCTAGATCCAGCCTTAGACTTTGTTGGCTTTAGCAAGCCATCTTTGTGTTTCTATACAAATAATTTAGAAACATTTTACCACTTTTTGAAACTAAGTTGTACAGCTGGTCTTTTCTTGCTGCTGCACATGAATGCGACCTTTGAAGAGTTTGTAAGTAAACCACTTTTAACTTACCAAAGATGTGGTCTCTTTCTATGTTAAGGGAAAGTGGGGAGCTTTTGGAAGAAACTTAGAAGGGAGAATTTTAAAGGTCTAACAGCCTTTATTTCCTTGTTTTACTTTGCTGCATGTTTTGTGATTTTAAATCTCTGCTAGGTCTCACTCTCCAAAGAGAACTTGCCCCAAATCTGCATCTAGGCATCCAGGGAATTCTTCTTTCATTCTTTAACCAAATTACTAAAAGCACCAGCAATTAAAAATGCTAACAGTGACCAGGCCTACAGCTGACAAAACTTCAGAGAATACAGCACAACTAGAGAGTAGCAGCTAGAGAGAGGAGCTGTAGTTCAACAACAGCTGATGTGTCTGGTTCCTAATCACTTTCCTAGTTAGCCAGGCTGCATGTGTTGAGCCACTGATTTATTGATGTGCAATGCATTAGTAAAGGTAAAGGGACCCCTGACCATTAGGTCCAGTCGTAGCCGACTCTGGGTTTGCGGCGCACATCTTGCTTTATTGGCCGAGGGAGCTGGCGTACAGCTTCTGGGTCATGTGGCCAGCATGACAAAGCCACTTCTGGTGAACCAGAGCAGCGCACGGAAACGCCGTTTACCTTCCCGCCGCAGCGGTACCTATTTATCTACTTGCACTTTGACGTGCTTTCAAACTGCTAGGTTGGCAGGAGCAGGGACTGAGCAATGGGAGCTCACCCCATCGTGGGGATTTGAACCGCCGACCTTCTGATCGGCAAGTCCTAGGCTCCGTGGTTTAACCCACAGTGCCACCCCCGTCCCAATGCATTAGTACACCACCTTTATTAATAAAAGCTAGCGGGTCAGATGACCATCAACTATCTCAGCCTTTGCCAACTTGGTGCCCTCTAGATGTTTTGGACTACGACTCCCATCAACCCTAGCGAGTTTATGCTGTGGATTGTAGTCTAAAACATCTGGATGGCTCCAAGCTGGTGAAGCTTGAGCTAACTCATCCACCATATATAAACAGTTAAAATGGGTTTCTTTTCCTTCCACTGATGTCAAACTAGAAACAGAGGCAAAAAGGAGAGGAACTAGAATTGCAAGCCACCGTTGGATCATTTCAAGTTATTCTACAGCATTCAAATGTTAAATCCATCCCTTAGGTATAATTTAAGCTGAGCTTAGAAAGCAAACAAACTTTTTGGTCAGGTTGCTGTAAGGCTGCCTAGCTTGTGTGAGAGATAGAAGAACTCTGTGTGTGCACTCCAGAGAAAAGAGAGTGAGTGTAGGCAAATATAACTCGCTATTTTATATAAAAAAGCAAACACATTTGTGAAAGATTATGACTTGTTTTCATTTGACTGTGTGTGTCTTGTGGCTCTGGGACCTGTGGAGTTTTTGGTATGCAGACTGCAGCACTGGGGAATGTGGTCATACACACAACCCATCCCAATGTCTTACTTGGGCATTTCTTAAAAAGACACAAATTTTAGTTATTTAAGGGGGAGGGGTCTTGCATTTCATCAAGAGGCTTTTCTTGCTTAATACATTGCTTGATTACGCACTTCATAACCTAATACACTAACTGATGAAACCAAGGCAGAAGTATTCAGCAGGGCCTGAATGCAATCTGTTGCGGAAAAAAAGGTGTGGCAATGTTAGCATTCATTTGGCTTTTGTTGCTGTTGCCTTTTTGTGTGCAGAATCGAATCATTAGACATTTCCTAAGAAAGATTGATGGAGACAATGTATATGTACTCCACACAAGATCAATTAAAGCCTGGCTTGATGGGATGGTGATTCTCCCTCAGAGAAATATTTGATAAGCAGGAGAAAGAAAGAAAAGAGACTTCGTTATAGTAAAACAACAGCAAGACAATTTATTATGGCATAAACTTTAATGGATTACAATGCACTTCATCAGATGCATGAAGTCTTATCCTGCATTATGGGTGTTATGCAGAGGGGGGGGGGAAGAAATAGTAAACAGTGATGTCAGAAAGAAATGCAAAAAAGTGCAAGTAGTAAGATTTTCCTGCATGTCATTTCTTTCTGATATCACTGTTTACAATCCTCTACCACTCACCATTTTTAGTTGCAACTCAGGATAACACTTCACGCATCTGATGAGATAGACTGTAGTCCACGAAAGCTTTTGCCATAATAAATTTGCTAGCCTTTGAGGTGCCACAACACTCTCTGCAGTTTTCACTGCAGACTAACACAGCTGCCCCTCTGGAAAATCATTGTCCTAGGTGCTCAGTATATAAATAAGCAAGCAAAAGGAGACTTCGCTGACTTTCTATTCCTGCTCCTTCACCACACAACACGCTCCTGCGTTTCTAAACTGGAGTGCAACCTTTCCATTTTGCCCTTGTCCCTAAGTGGCCTTTGCGCTGCCCCAAAGTCCCTTCCGGGACGCTGGCTATGCTAATTGCTTGACTTTGGGGGATGCGGTGGGATCTATACCTTCCAGCCCTTGGACAAGCCCTGCATTCAACAACCCACCCACTCAAAGCCAGGCCTCCCAGGTAGCACAGAAGGCCCTGCTCTCATTCCCTCAGCCTGGAGAAACGCTCTTCACCACTTTCCAAGATCAACATTCAATGGTCATTCCTCTTGCCTGAGAAATTTGGAAGTCTTTACAATGGAATAATACCTGGCTACCCCCAGCCTTGGGGAAGTCTGCCTTCAGAAAGCTCCTTTTCGCTACCCACCCTGGAGTCCTCTAAGCAGGTGCTTGAAGCCAGCCAGCCTGTGGCCACGGTTTGCGCTGTCCCTGGGGAAAACCTACATGCCTGCTGGGAAGTAGCAGGGCAGCACTGAGGGCTGTCCCTCCTGGCTGTCAACAACCTAGCTGGCACCCTGAGGAAGTTTCTTGGTGCCAGGCAGGCCCACCTCCCTGGTGATGAAGCAATTAGGGGCTGTTGCTTCTCTTTTAAAAGCACCCAGCTCAACTCGCTCTTTTCATTCAACACAGAGGGAGGGCATCTGCAAAGTCCTCGCTCATCCACCCACACTGCCATGGAGTGGGCTTCAAAACTGGTAGGTGCCTGGCTTTCTTTGTGCCTCTTTTTATTTACTTTCTATTTATTAACAGCCTGTCGAGCTTGTTTGCTTTGGGAAGTGTAAACTTTGCCTGGGTGAACTATTGCTTTCAGGGCCTGGCACTGAGGAGACAAAAATGACCTCCCAGAGAGGGGGGGGGGAGAAAGAAAGGATCCCATAGAAGGAAGCACAGATGGGGACAAAATGGACAGCAGTTAAGAATGTCGTGGGAATGGTTGATTTGTGCATATAAAGTTCTTCCGTTTATGGCGAGGCATGGGGGAGAAATTCAGTTCACTGCATGTTAAAAGGTGAACCGACTTAATCCACACATCCCAAGACAATATGCAAACCAAAACACAGCCATCCTACAAAATTCAGACTTCTCTGAATTTTGTAGTGCAGTTCTCCAGGTAAGTTATGTGTACAAAGCTGCATATATAGGGTAACACACGCATAGGAATGTATATTCTATTGGAACTAGAATAGAAAAATGCATTGCATTAGGGGGAATTGCTTTGCAAAATGTCTATTAGGCAAGATTGTGCATAAAAATGTGTCTATGAGGAGAAATTTGCACTGAAAGTGCTGATGAGGATGATTTTGAAGAACAATTTGCAAACTGAGATCACCTTGATGGGGGAGCATCCTCTCTCTGGGCTCTTCCACTCTGGTCATTGAGCATTTATTCTAATTATACGACAAGCATTCGTCTGGATTTGCTGGTGGGCATTTATATATCTTCCTGATAATCATTTGTTTATTCCACACTTTTCAATGTTTCTCCTTGCCACTATCCTAATAGCAAAATAATTGCAGCTGCACTAAGGTGACAGAGTGTGCTAATCCACTTTAACTATGCAAAGCTAAATTTCCTCATAGGCAATTTCATCCCTCCTGCAAAATACTGACAGTCTGGGGACTCCCTCTCTTTCCCAGCTTTGACTAAATTACTTGAAAGGGGACAAGTGCTAGTGACTAGATATACAAGGAGTGTATATGAGCCTTTGCTCCTCCCAGATGTTGCTGAACTACAACTCCCATAAGTCTTAGCAAAATGGCCAATGACTAGGGATGATGGGAGCTGTGGTTCAGTAACCTCTGGAGAGCCAAAGGTGCCCCTGAGTTGTATGATGAAAAGTACCCAGTGTGCTCTCTTTTCTTCCTCTCCAGATGGTTTTCTGTGCTATCTGCCTTTCCTTCACACTTGATGCCTCCAGAGAAACAAAAGAGCAAAGCAAGGGAGCTAAAGGAAAGAAGAGAGGATCAGCAAAAGCCAAGGTTCAGCACCTGAAGGCTCAAGAATCCTCACCTGACCCGGTGCTAAGAGTAAACCCAGAGGCTTCCACAGACTACACCCTTGTGGAGGATTACGAGCGGAGCATCCATGAGATGGTTAGCCAGCTGCGGAACAGCTCCGAACCCCTGGAGAGCAAGTGCCAGGTCAACCTGAGGCTCTGGATGTCCAACAAGAGGAGCCTGTCTCCGTGGGCCTACAGGTGAGATAGAGCAGGTCTCAAGGCACTGTGGTTGCCCCACACAGGTCTTCTTGCAAGCCTATCTGTACAAGACAAAAAATTGTGCTCCAGCTGCATTTTGCTTTCTATGTGGTGTTCAACCAATCTGTGGCCTAGAGTAGTGGTTCCCAATAGGTGGTCCGTGGACCCCCTCCATGGCACCATTCATATAACAAAAACTACCACAGAGATATCAAAACTGTCAAAAGTAGAGGGTCCATGGCTTGGCTTTTGAAAAACAGGCGGTCCCCAGAACCTAGCTAATTGGGAACTACTGACTTAGAGTCAACAGCATGATAACTGGTCTCTATGCTATATGTCTGTGTGGTGGTGTGTGTTGGGGGAGTGTATTTGCTTCTCTTTTGAACTCAGACCCTTCTGCTGGGGACAGAAGGAAGTGGGTTGGCAACAAGCACCCCCCACCCGTCTCATGCAGGCCACAACCTGCTTCAACACTTGGAATGCTATCACACATGGTCAAGAGGCACCTTGGACCTCATATCAAGGAGCGCCACTGGCACACTGGGATTTATTTGTAATTGGTTTAAAAACAATATGTTATCTAATCAGCCATTTCCCATCCTATTGTGGCCTATCCAATGGTTGTGGCATTCCCATAAGTCACTCATTAGCATATGCTAATTAATTCCTATATTTAATACTGCCTTAGCTTAAGACTCAGCCAAGAAAATGCTAGCGAGGTAGTAGAAAAACTTGGTAGCATTGGCCTGATTTTGTGGCACTCTATCCCCGCCTTGTGGTGCTCTTGAAAGTGCATGAATGTGTCGCTTTTCTGAAGGGCTCAACCAAGACATTTCACTCACCTTTTTAAGAATCAGAGACCACATAACTCTGATGAATTCAGCACTGCATAAAATCAATTCCTTTCTGGGCCTTGTGGTTGTAGTTTGATCATGGCAGGAGGAACAACTTGGACCGATGCAGTTTACCACATCAGGTTACCTGGGACCTTTGGCACATGAAGCCACTGCTGTTTTCTTGACATCTGGTTTCACCAGCTCAATGAACTGCCCTCTGCATGGAGTGACTAAAGCTGTGTTGCGTCAATGGGTAGCATCAGTCTGAGGCCTACATTCAGACAGAACCATTTGAAGCAGTAAAGGCTTCCAAGTTCTTCTGAATATGCCTCCGGCACAGGGACTTCCAAAACAGTAGCATGCATTACAGAGTTAGGATCACGTGTGTCTCTGTATGCTTTTGGGTGGGAAACAGATTCTACTACCTCATTTCCAAGCTATGCAGAGTGGGGCTTGGCTCAAACAACACAGCAGAGGCAGTTAAATAAATCTACCCGTGGGGCACAGCATTCTGATTATTTCTGAGGCCGCATTAAATAGTCTTCTGCAAGCCTAGGACCACAGTGTTCCTCAGGACATGCCTGCAAACATCACTTCAAAGGTAGGTGTTGCTTTGAACTTTCCCCCTCATACGGTGCAAGGACACCCCCTCCATTTCTCTCTGTCCACAGATGTTTTGCTCTGCAGGCACCATTCCTTTCTTGCTATTGTTGTGGCATGAATGCCTACTATTGTATGGCCATTAGAAACTGGAGCATGGACCATGGTCCTTGATGTCAAGGTCTCTTATCAAGTAGGTCCTCCTACATTTTATGGGCCTCTCTGGGAGGATTCGGCAAGTCGCCTCCTGTCACACCTTCCAGTGCATGTCCAAGTTCACTGAGTTAACTTACACATGTACTGGAAGGTGCTATGGTAGATGGTGGTTGTTACCCCCAAATTCTGGGGTGCCGCTAGGTATGTATGTGACCTGCCTTCCTATCCTCAGTAGCCCCACCCCCTCTGCCCCCCAAATGAATGTGCTTGTTCTGATGTCAGCACGTTTCCACTCCAGGATCAACCACGACGCAACACGAATCCCAGCCAACATCCCAGAGGCACACTGCCTGTGTGCTGGGTGCATCAATCCCTTCACCATGCAGGAAGATCGCACCATGGTCAGCATCCCCATCCACAGCAAAATCCCAGTGCGCCGACTGCTGTGTGAGCCAAGCAACCCCAGCCGGAAGAAGAAGAGGTGCCGCAAGGAGTACAAGACCGTGATGGAGACCATTGCTGTGGGCTGCACTTGCATCTTCTGAGAACTGCTGCTATTCCTGCTTCGGGTTCCCTAAGGGTTAGTAGCGCTCCCGTCTTCCTAGCCTCATCTTCCCCTTCCGTTCTTCCAGAACGTGCTTTTTCTCCTGCCAAGATGTGGGAAGATCCATGTGCTTCCAGAGGCCCAAGCTGCTTTCGTTGGACTCCTTCTCTCCTATAACCCACAGAGAGGTTGACAGCACAACATGCACACAGCAAGAAATTAGAATTGTAGAGCTGGAACGGACCTTGAGGATCATCTGGTCCAACTCTCTGCAATGCAGGAATATGCAGCTGACCCGAATGGGGATCAAACCCACAACCTTGAGTGCTTTCTGTGTTGCACAAATGGTAATTAACTGTATTCGACCTGGATCCAGAGCAAATTGCTTCATTTCACCCTAACAGCTCTGAATCACTACAGTCACTGGTGCCAGTTTTTACTCTTTGCCAGGCATGCCTGCTCAGTCAGGAGTTCAGCAGAAAGGGAAGCTGCTGTGTGGCTGCTGCTGTGGAGGAAGGAAGGAAGGAGATCCAGTGAAGGTGCAGCCTTCCATCTGGGGCTCAAAGCCCTTTAGCACTGGCTTGACGGCTGCTCAGTTTGCAAGCTGACGCTGCAGCCCATCTGCTGGAGCTGCTCAGGGCTTAGGCCAGGATGACGTCACCGTGCAAAGAGGCCCTACTGGGTTGCACTACCAAAATGGAGGCTTTGACAGGACACATCTTCTGTGTCAACTGAAGGCCCAAAGCTAGGCCATTGCTCTTTTGACAGTGCCCTGCTGCCTTCTGTGTGGGAGCAGGAGAGTCTGTACTTGCTGTGCTTGGTGGAGAAGGAGAGGCCTTTCAATGCTACTTGGAAGGTGTACTCTTGTACACCTCACACAAAACTAACAAGGAGATGTCTTATCTTAATACCAAGCAGTTCTCAGAGTCCTGTGCTGGCAGCCCTGTTCACAGGGCCTAGGTATCAGCAAAATGCTAGGCCAGGGAACAAACACCGCAGCTTTGGCACATGTGCCAAAGACTAGATTCAGGAGGCAGCAAGAGATCCTGAGGCAACCCATTATTTGTGACACCCTAGAGACAAGGACCATGGCCGTTTTGGGAACCTGCAACCCTTCTGCACATATCAGAAGCAGCATCCCTTGGTGCAGAGCCACAGCTCGCTGACAAGAACCCAGGATTTTTTTTGTATGCTCAAAGGTGCCAGGTTTAACCACAGGCAGCTCCGTTAAAATGTTTCTCAGGCAGCAAAGCTGCCAAAAGATCCCTGTCTGAGACTTTTGGGAAAGTGCAGTCAGTGAACACAGGCAAGGCTGGTTTTGATGAGCCAGTGGTCTGCCTTCGTGCAAGGCAGCATCACAGGCTAAGAAGTCCAGGATTAGGAAGGGTGGCAGTGGAGACAGTTCTGGCTTGTGGAAGGCAAGACCCTTAAGCAAAACAGTGCAAGAGAGAGGGAGCCACATGCTAAGGCAGGGGTGGTAAACCTGCAGCCCTCCAGAGGTTGGTGGACTACAACTCCCATCCTCCCTGACCACTGGCTCTTCTGGTTGGGGCTGATGTGAGTGTGAGTCCAGCAACACCTGAAGGCCACTCCTGAATCTATGCAGGGGCTGCCTTTGTGCCAGAATGCTGAAGCACTGGGGAGAAAACAATGGGCAGCTTTCCTTTCAGTTCACTCGAGTTTCCCAGCATTTCAGAGCAGCCCCATGCAGGTGCTCAGCTCTGCAGAACTTGATTAGAAAACGATATCAGCTCCTAGTAGCCTTGCCCTTTCTGGGAAATGGCAGAACTCACTGGCTGGTAATTTTGCTTTGCTCTTGACAACTCAGCAAGCTATCCCTTGACCATAGAAAGTAATTTGGGGGGTGAGCAGGGCTCTAGATCAGCAGCACGGCAAGGAGTACATTAGCCACCATTTCGGGAGCTACAGAACCAGCTCAAGGAGACAGCATACAGTACCAAATCAGGAAAGGTTCCAGGTGTTTATACAGCAATTCCTTCTGTTTTGGAAACAATGGAAACCATCTTTTTTTTGCCATTAGGGGGATTATACCCTTCCCCTCCCCCCCAATCATACACAGGGCAAGGCAACATCAGCCATTAGCTGCAAGGATTTGAGGCAATCGGGGCAGTGGTTTATGCAGTTTCACATATGTATAGGCAGTCAAAAGGGTGTTAGAACCTGAGCTGTAGCCAATACCAGGAGACCCATCTCAGGGCTCTCTAGCTGACTACAATTAGAGGCAAGTTCATGAAGCTTGGCAACAAAGCAAAAGGAACAACATTGTTTTGGATGGCAAAACAGACACACACACAGACACAAAAAGGCGTCACATCAGAGACAGCACTCTGCCTGTTCCCTTGAGTATAGAGGCCTATGCATAAACAGAAAGGCCAACACAAATGAACTCGGGGGCCAGGACTGCAGAGGCCTAGGAGGCAATCAATCCATCCTAGGACAGGACTTAGTTTTGCCCTGAACAGTCATGGACAGCAGCAGTGCATGGATATGGGACAGCAGGTAAGGAGCACTTAGCCTGAAGCAGAAAACCAGCCCACCAACGCTGGAATCAGTATACGATGCTCCTCATTAACCAGCTCAGGTCCCTTCCAAGGTTATCTCAAGAGGAAGCCTTACTAGCTGGGCACATGTAGATATTGACTCACAGACTCTCCGAAACATAGCAGGAAGGGGGATGCAATTATTGTAGACAATAGATGCATGGGGATGTATGCCAAGTCTTCTGTTTCTCTCCTTGCTAAACCTCCAGTGTAATCCTTCAATACCCCCCACCCCTACCCCAATTCCCACCCTGCATGCACTAAAGGAGAGTTTCCTGGAAAGTCTTCTCTAGCAGCAACTGCTATAAAGTCACAGCTCGGTCTTCACTTTGTGCATCAGGTCCTTCTGGTCTATTTTCTCTAGGTCACGATTCCAGAAGTTGTAGGCTAAGAGGGCCACATTTTTGGCCGCCACAGCAGCCATTTCCATCGAGCTGGCTGCCCACTCCATGCTGTTGAGGTAGTAGAGGTTATCGTGGAGGACAATGGGCGGGAGGCTCTTGGAAGACCCATAGTCAGGATAGGCCTGCCATTCCGTCACCTGGACAGAGTAGTAGGAACGGAACAGAGTCTTCAGCTCTTGCTTCTCCAAGGGGTGCTGGGAGTGGACTCGCCATATGGCTGCCTCTTGGGGCTGCTTCCGCCTGAAGGTACTGGATATGTTGACGGGGCAAATGTTGTCCATGGAACTGAAGAAGAGGACAGGAGCATCTGTGGTGAGGATGCTGGCAAAAGGGAAGAGCTTTGGGTCTGGGAAGCCAAAATAAGAGGAATTGAGATAGCCATGGATGACAGAAGTGACCGTGGTGTGGAAGGTCCCTGGGAACTCAGCAATGGGAGGGTCAAAGTTCTGGAAGCTGATGTTGCTCTTGTTATTATGCAGTGGAGCAGCAATGACCACGATGTCATAGAAGCTAGAGCCTTGGCCTTCCTCGTCCTCATAATGCACCTGGTAGAAGGTTTTTCCTTCTGGAAAGAGTGGGGAGAGAGAGAGAGCTCAAAACAGCAACTCAAATACACAACAACTACCCTCACATCCTGCTGAAGGTTTTAAGGAGCTGAATGGGTAAGACCTAGAAGTTGGAAAGCTTCTTCAACAATCTGCCAAGGCTCTGTGGTTCTCCATGTTCCTTAGTTAACCCCTTCCCCTCTGTTTTTTATTATTTTCTTGTTGCTGGTTTCAGCTTCCAGACCCTGCCTGGTGAGCTAGACCAGACACATAGAGCCGATATACATTTTGCACAAGTGACAGATATAAGAGTAAAGAGTGACTATATTTCTGACTGTCCACTAGTAAGCAGGTGGGGAATCTTCTCACCTTATGTGTGCATACATGCAAGTGATACTAGGCAAGACCAAAATATTGGAGCATATGAAAGTGAGCATGTGTACGTCTACAGATGTCTCAGCCTTGGGTACACCATCAAAAGGAGCACTGTTAACTATGAGGTACACCAGATCTGGCTGATAAGCTGCAGGAAGGGGTGGCCAAGGTGGTAGCTCTCAAGATGCTGTGGGACTCCAATACCCATCAGCCCCAGCCAGCATGGCCAATGGTTAAGGATCATAGGAGTTTGTAGTCAAGCAGCATCTGGAGGTACTCAACAGCCTGTGAGATAGCAAGCATGAGACTGTAAGGTTCACAGTGGCATAAAATGAAAGCATGTGAATGCAGCAGCAGCAGAACAATTGTGTTTTTCATACTGTAATTTTATGTTGCAAACTATCCTGAGATTTATGGATATACGGCATCATTCAAATTTAATAAATAAAATTAATATAACAATGATGTGTTTCAGAAAGCTCTATTGGGCTAAGGCCAACTACGTCACACTCAAGAGTGTATCCATTGATGTCAATGGATTTAAACAACTTGTCCACTGATGTCAATGGATATTCTCTGAGTATGGCTAATGCTGGATATTATCTACTGCCTATATAATTAACAAAAATAATGAAATATAGGAAGGGATGAGGAATATGAAAAGGGTGGCAGTTAGCCTATTGTAAGTGCTTAAAGAGAAATATCTTTTGATAAAGATTCCTACTGTGAAGAAAACATAGTCTCTTAAGAATTTTTTCATATTTTTTTTTTTAAAAATGATCCAATACTAAATGATCCAGGTACATAAGGGGAGAGTTTTGTTGCTCCTCACTGACTGCATCACAAAAGAAGTCAACTTGTCACACCTGACTGGCCACATCTACATAAAGCAATCACAACAGTAATGAATGCACAACCGAGAGAGAACACTGGATTTTCCCAAGTATAAAATATTGTACTTTTTTAGTGCTCAGAAACCATAACGTCCCTGCAACAGAACAGCGGAGGAATGCAGAGTCTCTGCAGTAAATATGCATTGTTTATAATTTCTTGTGCAACCAACTGATCATCTGGAAAGGAGCTGAGACAAGTGAACGGCAAAGAAAGTCCCAAGTCCCACTTCCTGCAGATCCTTGTCTGCAGGCATGTTCTGGCTCCTTCTTTGCAAGCATTTTCAAGACACAAGTAGGGAAATGTAAAGTTAAAGTGATCCCTCAACTTCGCCCCTGCCATGCAAGGCCATTGGTGGTATACCAGCTGCTGTCCATAAGAAGGTCTCTTAAGAGAAGTACAACAAAATTGGAAAGTTTTAGTTCATGGGTAGGCAAATTAAGGCCCGGATCCGGCCTAATTGCCTTCTAAATCCAGCCCACGGACGGGCCGGGAATCAGCGTGTTTTTACATGAGTAGAATGTGCCCTTTTATTTAAAATGCATCTCTGGGTTATTTGTGGGGCCTGCCTGGTGTTTTTACATGAGTAGAATGTGTGCTTTTATTTAAAATGCATCTCTGGGCATAGGAATTTGTTTATTCCCCCCCCCCCCAAAAAGATATAGTCTGGCCCCCCACAAGATCTGAGGGACAGTGGACCGGCCCCCTGCTGAAAAGGTTTGCTGATCCTTGTTTTAGTTCCTTAGGAGATCTGAGCTGGTCTCCTTCTCTTCATTGTTTGCCAAACCCTGTCCTTGCCCAGCTGGCATGGCCAATGGTCAGTGGTGATGGGAGTTATGCTCCAGCAACATCGGGAGGGCACCAGATTGGTGACCCCTGATCTAGCTAACTTGATGTTCAAGGTCTCAAGCAAAGATAGTGCCCAGTCCTGTTACCCGAGATCTCCTGGTTCTGTTTCAGCTCTGGCCAGCTTACCTGAGTTGTGCAGAGAAATGGCTGTCACAGTGGCCTCAATTATGTTGGCTTTCGTCAGCTTCAGCAAGCCTGAACACACTAGGTTGTTGCCACCCTCCACAGACCACATGTTGCCCTGTGCCCCTGCTAGGGACATGGCCCCTGAAGATAGAAATACAGAGGGGTTAGGTGTCAGAATAATAATAAAGTAATGAAGACATCATTCCCTCCAGCAACATGGATCTATCGAGATCAGTCAGTGCTCAACTGGAAAGAGACACCTTTGGCCTTGCTTGGTTGGTCTGCAGCAAGACAGCAAAAGGTGGCACTCACCTGCAAACGCAGGCACCAGTACTGACTGGCCATAGCTGGCACGGAGAATGGCCACAATGACCTCGTCAATGAAGCGCTGTGTGATGCCCACCTCCAGCAGGGACTCTGCCACAGAGCGCTGTGTCATGTTGACAAACGTGTCCCCACCCAGCGAATGCAGGAGCTCCTCAAGGCGAGAAAACGCATAGCCATGGGCCTGGTATTTGTAGATCCTGCAGGACACAAAAAAGGAGGAGACAAATCTGGAGCAGTCAGATCCTTATGCCAGGAGATCTAAAGGAGGTTCAGTGCATCTCTTCAGCCTAGCTGGAGACTTTCTGGGTTTAAAGGAGAAGTAAGACCACCCTCTTTTCCTCTCCAGAGGTCTCACCACCTCTGTCACATACCTCATGAACTTCTCCATTACCTCCTCCACCCACATCTGTAGGCGCAGGAAGCTCATGCCGTAGTGCCACCAGAGTCGGAAGAGGTTCAGCAGGTACCAGTCTGTCTCCTCTAGGGCAAACTGCTCCCCACTAAAGATGGCACTCTTCCCAGCCAATTCTCGACGGTGCTTCAGCCCTAGGATAAGGGGACAATGAGGTAGAAGAGTAAAGCTACTTTCTGTCCTCCTTCACGAGCCAGGGAGCGTAGGCAACACAGCCTTCTGCTTTTACACTAATGTTTTGCAGATTTTGTACGGGCTTTGAAACTTGGCCCGAATGCAATTGTTTCCAGTGTGATGATTGTACCCACACTCACCCAGCAGCTTAACAAAGTCCTGCATGTGTAGGTTGAGGGAGTGAATGGAGGCACCACCGATTTCATACTGCTGTTTGTTGACAGTGACCGTGGCCAGGCGGCCCCCAACGGTGTCCTTTTCGTACACGTCCAGTTGCACCTGTGGCCCAAAGTGCTGCTGCAGGAAGTGGGCCACCGAAGAGCCGCCAATCCCAGCTCCCACTACAGCTGCCAAGGCAAAAGCAGAGGTTCGAGGATAAGGCGGAGCAGATGCATGCCCACCTCCGACCACCCGTTCCACTCCCCCAAAGGACCAGCAGGTTGCTCATCTTACACACAGACCCTTAAACAATCCTTTGTCCTGCAGGGAGGATGGCACACAATGAAGAGGAAGGTTTTCCAAACCAGTCATTTGGCCTGATATTTTACCCATGTTCTTCGCCAAATAAAAACTGTTGCTATGAAGCAAGGGAAAGTTCTGCAGAAGGCCACAGCAAGCTTTCATCTGAATCTCTCAACATGGTTAACTGTGCATGTGTGTACGTGAAAAACATGTGTACCAAGCTGCAGCTTTATGCCAAATATCACATTAATTACTTTACATGGCGAGTTGCTGCTGTCTGCATATGCTCAAAAAATGTAGTAGTATTTTCTTTTAATAAAAAAAACCTACACAGCAAGAAAAAGCCCACTGTGAATGATTTTAAGATTTTGATTGGTTCCAAATTGGTAGCCCTGGAAGCATCTAGCAAAGTGACCTGTGTCCTGTGGCATCTTAAAGACCAACAAATGCTCTGATGATTTTGTGCTCATTAAGTACAGGAAATCTTCATCAAAGTGGTCAGGTACACATTTCCCAGCTACAGAGTTAAGGCACCTCAAGGGAATTATTATTATTATTATTATTATTATTATTATTATTATTATTAATACCTCACCCATCTGGCTGGGTTTCCCCAGCCACTCTGTGTGGCTCCCAACAGAATATTAATTATAATAATAAAGCGATAAAACATCTTGTCCAAGCCCTGGTCCATGCAGGAAACCTGTTGCCACAGCATTCCTCATACATGACCAGCCAGCCAGCCAGCCTTTGCTTAAAAACTTCTACTGAAGGAAAGGCCGCCATTTTCCAAGGCTTCCTGTTCTGTTCTGTTCCACTGGCAAACAGCCCCTACCACCAGGAGATCCTTCCTGATATTTAGCTAAAGCCCCCTTTCCCATTATCTAAACTCACTCAGGTACAGAAGTCAGGGGTGATGAGTGGCTATAGAAAGAACTACTGTTGAAATCAGCCACACATACCTCTCAAAGTCCAACATCCTCTGGCTACCCCTCAGCATCTTGCCATCTTATTCTTGTCAACAAAGGCTTTGTGTGCCTTTGTTATGGTGGCTGCTAGTATTATGAACAATAATGACGAATCCTGGGACAAATGTCATACTGGAGAATGGCCTGTGCTTAAGGGGAAAGGGCCATCACTCAGCTGCGAAGCAGGTTCAATCCCTGGCATATGCAGGTAGGGCTGGGAGGTGTCCTTGTCTGGAAGCCTGAAGAGCTGCTGCCAGCCAGTACAGACAAGCCTGAGCTAAATGGACCAACAGTCTGGTTCAGTAGAAGGCAGCTTCCTATTTTGCCACTACAGAAGCATCCTTAATGCCAATTATTCGGCCCTAGCCTCCTGCATGCCCTGACAGGCAGGTCCGTGCAGCCTCATCCTCGTGACTATTTGTTCCGTATCTTAAACACTTGTCTTCCCTCACACCCCCGTCGACAACCTCACACTGGACGGACGGCAGAAGCGCTCCGATCCCGCCGCCCAGGAGGCCTCGCTTAGATGCGTAAAAACCAAGGCACCCCGTGCTTACGCGCCTGTGATTTCGACAGCAGCGCCTACCTATTTTGCCGGGCGGAGCATCCCCTGCCGCAGCGACGGGGGGCTCCCTCCGCATCACCCCTACAGCTACCACGGTGAGCAACAAAAGCAGCCGATGCGAGGCTGCCATCCTGTTGGCAGCGGCGGCGGCGGCGCGGGAGGCGGGAACGCAAAGCGCGACGTGCGCAGTTTACATCTCCGCGCAGCCGAGCTCCGGCTCGCTCGCCTGCCCGACGGCTTCTCGGCTGCGGGGCCGGCGGGGGAGCCTCTTGCCTCCGTCCACTCGGCAGCAGCGCTTCCCGAAGGAGCGAGGAGGGAGCAAGCAAGGGCTTGGCTTCGGCATTGGCTGCGCCTCTCGCAGCGCCACCCTCTTCGCAGAGTGCAAGGGGCGAGAGGCGGCAAGCTTCAAGAGACGCCCCTTCTGAGCCGAGGATGCAACCTCGAATAGGGAACCCGCCGCCCGCCATGCTTTCGGACTACAACTCCCGTCATCCCCGACCGTCGGTCATGAAATGCAAGGGCTGACGGGAGTTGAAGGCGAAGCGCACCTGGAGGGCCGCGGCTTTCCTTCGCTTGCAGCGCGCAATGGTCTCGAGGGCTCCGGCGTTAGGCTTGCTTCGCGAAGCGCGCAAATACTTAAACGCGATGCTTTCAGCTCTGGGTCTTGCTCCGATTCCTTTCCCCGCGTTCTTCATTTGCCATGCGGCTTCCCCGCTTCTTAATTACCATTCATCATTTGCTGTTTTTCGAAGCTTAAAACTGGGAACTGTGCAGCCGCAAGCAGAAGCTCTTTACGCCTTTTGTGGTCGGCCGTGGATCTGCGCCTTTCCTAGAAAGACGTTCTGGTTCTTTTGAACTCAGCTTGCAAGGGGAAGGGCTTTAAGAAGGGTGGGCCACCGAGGTGCCATTTTTGCCAGCTCCGTCTTGGGTGTAAACATCCAAGTCTGCTTGCTTGGAAGGGTTGGTTTGCTTTTCACACACTTCGAAGCTCACCGTGCAGGCATCACTGAATAAATATGGGATGTCGACATTCGGGTTGCAAGTGTAAAAAGCACCGCCTGCCGAGTTCAGCACACCCTGCTGGCGTAGTTACCTGATGGCGAAGCAGCTAGAGCTGGCTTCAGGCACCTGGACCTTTAGCAGACCAACTCAAGTGTCTGAAAACGTGACATGAATGCTGACAACATCAACATCGCCCTGTGGGAATCCCTGCAAAGAGCTAATAATAATCCAAAGCATTTAACCAGAGTGCATTTTAGGCTAGTGTGCTCTTTTATTTAATACTAAAGAAATTAAACATTGGATAGTGGCTGTTGCCATGGTGCCTGCAGAATATAACCCCACTAGCATGTGTGCTAAATCAAAACAAACACTATTAAATTACATTTTTTCCAAGAGTCCGGCTGATTTCAAAATGTCAAGAAATCAAACATTTCTAAATTTCTGACTGGGCACATCCTCTTTAGGAAGTATTCAAAGTCAATACCACATGTTTCAGTCTTGTAAAGGTAACTTTTATTTGTAAGAATATGGTGCAGAGTGACTTCAATACATTGTTATGTTCTGAACAACTTGAGTTGTCTTCCTTACCCAGCAAAAGCAAAAACATTTGGTTTAATAAATGCAGCATTCAACTGTATGGATTTGTATTGTACACATAAGTAGCTCACCGCTTTTTTGAGCAATTTAACAACTGGAAGACAAACACTGTAATCTGTGTTTTCTTGGAAACAAGCCCACTGTACTCAGCGGGTCTTGCTCAGGGTAATCGTTCACAGGACTGCAGTTCAAGATGCAATTTAAATCTTATTTCCTATGGAACTTCTGAGCAAACATGCATGACTCTGCTGGAAAAATATTTTTGTTCTTTTGCCTTGGGGGGAAAAATACAAATCTATTTTAAATTAGAAATGTGCTTTAACAATCTCTTATATTGCTCTAAGGATCATTCACTTATAGCCCAAAGTTGCCCCCCCCCAAAAAAAAAAAATTGGTGATGCAGATAACCCTTTGTGGATTAATTCAGTTCATGTACATCTGCTTGAGAATATGCCAGAGGTGGTTTTAGGGTAGCGTGCCTGGTTTGGCCGCACTGGGTGCCGCCCTGCAGGGGGCGCCACAACAATGCTGTAGAATCAACCGCAAGTAGTGGGAGGGGGCACTGAATTTTAGCGTTGCTGCTGAAATCTGAGAGCCCAAAGTCCACCGCTGAATATGCTCATATGAAACACCACTTCTTTCTGACTAACACAAGAATGTATATGGTAGGGAGAAAATCCTGGAAATAAATACCGCCTTGAATCTTTCATTTTTATAATTTCAGAGTCAAGAGATCTCTCTCTGGACAGTACAGATAAAGCTAATACAAATAACATGGGTGCCAGCAGAGTCTGGAACTTTGAGCTAATGAATTCTAACCAAACTTAGACAAGATAGCAAGACAGGACAAAACTCCCGTGAAAAAGGAAGTGGGCGCGAGTCTAAAATAAGACCACCCTCACAAAGATTCATTTCTTTGAACTTTCACCTAGGATTCAGAATGAAGCCAACATGTTGGGTTACCTCAATCATCTCTCAAACAGAGTTAGGATTTTTCACGCTTGCATGTTTAGCTTACCTGTCACACAAAAACTGATCAGAACCAAGCATCCAATTGTTTACAGAATGATACCAATTTATTCTCTAGCTGGAAGTCACCTCATAACTTCGGCTGAAACTCTGATCTGATAATTTCCCTGCTATTTTTACTGAAATTAGCTGAAGTACACTTTGCTTAGACACTTTCCTTTAAAAAAACAAAACAAAAACTAAATGAAAAACAAATCATGTATTTTGATTTCTAATCTAGTAGTCTCTGAATCCAGATTTTTCAGTGCCATTTGCATAGCAATTACTTGTGAGCTCAAACTCGAAAGACTACACTTCCCTTTTGGAGTACAAGACCATTCCATCTCTTCCAGCATTGCTAACATAGCAAATTGTGCTTGAAAACTGGTACATAATTTGAGGGATAATTTATGGCCAATAAACCTGAATCTTCACAAAAAGTCTATTTTGTTCCCTTAAACTGTTGAGCTACTTGCCCATTTTGCCCAGTATTTTAAATGGCAATGAGAAAGGACTCATCCATATCCCTATACCACAGTGGAGATTTCACAAGGTTGAAATAGCCAAGTAGCCTGAGGAAGATCTCCAACTGCAAAGAATTTACAAATTAACACCTCCAGACACACTTCCGCTGGGTATCAAAGCCCCTTCACACTGCTCATCACTTGTTTTCAAAATGCTTTACAGCTGATAAATAATTGTAGCATTTCTGGGAGGTAGGCAAGTATAATATTCCCACTTTACATATAGAAAAGCAGAGGTTTCAGCAGCTGAACCAAAATTCAAGGAAAGCCGAGTGCATTTGTAAGAACACAGAAAGTTCTAATTTAATCACTTATACCAAGTCAGACCACTGGTCAGCATTATCTACACCATGGGTAGTCGACTTTCTGGACTACAGCTCCCATCATCCCTGATCATTACACTTGCTGTCTGGGGCTGATGGGAGCTGTATTCCACAGCATCCTGGAGGACTACCCCTTTGTCTACCCTGACTGGTCTCAGATATTTTGAATATTGCCTTGAGATGCCAGGGACCAAAATGGTACCTTCTGCATACAACATGTGGTCTACAACTGAGCTACTTCCCTTCCCTTCTTGGAATTATGGCCCTTCCCTTATCATTAGGAATTATTAGGAGTCCTCCTTCCCCTCAAAACCCACAACAGAATTTAATGGAAAACCATAAAAGTCACAGCACTACCTCTGACTGAGAAACAGCTGGGGGGGCGGAGGGAAACAAACACCATTTATGACACAGAACAAGTAATATTAAATTAGCTGTACATCTTGGAAGTGAAGATCAGGCCATTGCAGCCCATCCTGAGAGGCCAGCAGGTAACAAATTTGGCTTAATAAATAAAAATCCATGCTATAGCAGCAACAGTCATGTGGACAGAGAAATCAGTCCATTAAAGTCTCAAGTATTTATAAAACATGTCCACCTCATTCGTGTGATTCTACTGCCACACCTACATGCGCATGTCTAATAGTGCGGCCGTGAAGTTTATAACCATCCAGAGTCACTAATGCCACAGTGCCTGGCTGCATTTCCTCTGCTGGCACGTGACAGACTATTTCATGATCGTAGGGGTCATATTTGCCTCCAATGGGGTTCATTTTCTGCAGGCCATGCTTCACAAATATGCTTTGCAGTTTGGACTCTATAAGAGACAAGCCTTCGCATATCTTCTTGAGAGTCAGAGTTGGGTCATCGTGTTCTCCACTTGTGGTACTCTCGGTGGTCTTCTCCAAGATATCTGCCACTTCTACCAGGTCTCTACAGAAACTCTGGATGCCTGTAGAGACATAGATCAGAAAGGTGAGGATGACTGTTCAAAGGGCACACACAATGCATTAGTCTCAGTTCTTATAACACTATCTGTATAAAAGAAGAATCAAGGTCCAGCAAATACTGACAGTCAAACCTTTAAAAACAAAAACAAAACCCTGATAGATGTACTGCTGATTTAATTAACGTTTGTGTTATTTGCTCATTGATTTTATTTGCAACATAAATCACCCTGAGATAAACATTTTGAAGGGTGGTATATAAATACCTTAAATAAATAAATAAAGCAGAGCACATGGGGTGGTAGGTACAAGCTCTGCACAATACCAGCACCTTTTTTACTCACCAAATATCTTAGCATCCTCGACAAACTTCTGTGTCCTCCGCCTAACATTTTCAGAATCTGTCAGGGCTCTTTGGTACCGTTCCTGCACACACAGTAAGAAGCAGAGTCAGATAAGAACATCACCCAAAGCAACAGGTCAATGAGCCATCTATAATGCTGCAAGCCTGGACCAAGAGGGTTGAGCGCAGCTTTGCTTGACAGACACAGCCTTCAGTTGCTGCTCTTAGATAAAATGCATTGCCTGTGTGACTTCCTACTGAAATGAATGGGCCATATTGAAAAAGACCTAAAGAGCTCCCCACCCCACTTCATTACCCTCTTCTACTAACAAACAAGGGCAAGGAACAGCTACAGCCGATGTACATGCATGCATACTTATGTAGCAGAAAGACATTGGGGAAATGTGACAGCAGCATCTCCTAACATAAACAATGCCTTATTTATTACATTTATTTCGCAAAATGTATATACAGCTTGACGGTAATAAAACCTCAAAGCAGTGTACAAAAAGACGAAACCCCTAATATTATCAGTAAAAACACAGATAAAAGCAACTACTTAAAACATTCAAAAAATTAATAACTAAAATCAGTTGAGAACCAGATTAAACACACACTCTGCTTATCCACTCTGCTTGTCTGGATAGGCTTGCTAAGCAAAAATGGTCTGCTGCCATTGCCCCTCCTTATACTGAGCACAGGTCAAACTCTAATGACAGTCTCTAGACACTGTTGCTCATGCTATCCAGAGGGTATGCATGTAGACGTCCCCCTTGCTTACTGAATACTGATGGACTGTGAGTGCACAAACGCATCCCATCACAGTGAGCATTCTGCTACACAGAATGGTGCTTCCCCCCTGTGTGGAAAACAAGAGTTCGGAGTTGTTCCTTCTGCCCGGCCCCTCTTTAAAGAGCCCAGGCAGGCAGCAGTGATGGCCACTAGAGATGTCACCAGCTGGGTATCTGCTGTTCTGGAATCTTTCGACTATTGTCCTAGCTCTATGTTTGGAAAAGTAACGGACACACAATAAATAGCCTGGTTATATTTATAAAATGCTTAAGAGTAAATTCAGTGCACATAACGATGACGGCTGCAATGCTGTACACCAGGCCTAGCGTCAGCTCTCAGCACGGTCAGGCAAATGCTGGGGCCTGCACACCCTGGCAGGGCGCCCTGGAACTGACATCTTGCTGGTAGACCTTTGTCGTCACCCTCCCTTTTCTCTACCAGCCGGAAGGGACCCAAACAAACAGACACTTGTTCTGGTCTGCTTTCACCACCAGCTAGCCTGCCTGGAGGAGGCTGGCAACAGTGGCAGGAGTTATGCTGCAGGGGTTGCGGGGAAAGAGTGGCAGCAGGGGATGTTATCTAATTCTACTAATCTGATCTTTTGACTACTGCATGCTGTAGACTTTGGGACTGGGTATTTAAGACACACAAAAGCTGAAACCTAAAAAAAAATGTGTTAGGGCAAAACAGCCAAGTTAAGGACGATACATACTGTTAAGACACGGACTTGTTCTTCCAATTTGGTGGCTTTGAGCTCTAAACTGTTCTCGTTCAGGAGATGTCTAGGCTCATCAGGAGGATCTTCTGGACCACAGTCATCTCCTGTACTCCTCTGCTGTGCAGCAGTGCTGAAGGCAAAGGACAAGCCTCTGAAACAAGACAGTGACAAACAATGAGGAGAAAAGCAGAAACACTTTCAAAGGTGTCTGTTTAAAATAGTGAAGTATCAGCTAGCTCCAGCCTTGTGTTTTCCCACCATCAGGACTTGGGTGGAGGCAGCAGTGGTCCAGGTCAAGGGAACACAAGGCTATTGGATGGGAATTTTTATTCACACCTTCTTCCAGCAGATAAAGATTAATCTCTCTCCTAATCCTGTGAAGGAGAAAGACTGAAAAGCAACAGCCTTTTGCATGTAGGTTGGAAAACTTGATCCGGGTGTCGTTGATTAGAGGAACAACTTGCTCCCTGCCCCCCTTTTTAAAGCCGCTTCTCTGTGACATTAAATGCTGGTTGGCAAGTAAGAAGAAAATTTATATTGTGCCCACCCCTTTAGCATTTACAGCATGTGTATGATTACGATTACAGAGGGAGCTTGGTGAACCAGCCATTTGCTACACTTTGTGTTCAACAGCATGGGAACCCAGGTCAGGTTTTTTTGCATCAATGCTAGTTATAGCAAGAATGTTTTGCAGGACAAAGACTCTTTGAAATCACCTCATCCAGGGTGTTGGCAACATGCCACATATCATAGCCAACTGTGTACACTATTGTTCAGCTGATCTGAATGCACTCACCTGAAAAGCATCTGGGGCAGTTTTGCAGCTATGCAAGCTATTTTTTGCCCGTAAGGGAAAACTCAGAGCTGTGCTGTTGCTAATATGCAAACTGTAAAATCATAAGAGGGATCCAGCTGGGCTCTCATCAGCCCCAGCCAGCAAGGATTATGGGAGTTGGAGTAGAGTAGTATCTGAATGGCCGCAGGTCCAACGCTTCTATTATAAACAAAACTCTACCCTTTCCTCTTTAGGTAAACGAGGCTCAGTGCTTTGCCAGCATTTTTAAAATGTTGCCAAGCTCTGAATGAATCTTGCTGCTCAGTTTCTAATGGAGAGGAACACTTTTACATTAACATTTGTTCTGTCCTGAAGCACTCGGTTTAGTAACAAAACTGAATCAGAAGAAAGTGCTTCCTAACGCTTGACTCTACTATCTGAAGTACATGTGAAAAGAGGACGGATGTCTACGTTTGGAGACAATCCAACTGTGCTGTGTTTTGGAGTGTTAACTACAAATTCTGATTTTATACACTGGTACACAGTTGTGGGCAGCAGCATAAAATGTAGGGTTTGTGGCACAAAACAACACAAAATTTGGCATAGGTTTTGAGGGAATACCAGGTTTAGGGGTTTATAATGAATGCTATAGCGAAAGCATAAGCTGCTATTGTTAAACTGTTTGCAGGGATTCCAGGGAGCAGAGAGGGATCTGTATTAGCACACCTGAAAGGTAGGTATCTAATGGTCCTATTGCCTGTTTGCTTGGATGATCTACTTCACACCCAAAGGGAGTGGGGGCTGTGTTCCAACCACCCACATAGAAGTGATAGATGGAGCTGGATTTGGACAGGGGGGAAAGGAAGTTTCGCTTCTTGTTGAAATGCTGGGTTGCACAGCGAGTGTGTGACTCTGCTACTTGAAATAAATAATCTCCAAACCCAAAGGCAAAGTTCTATTAATTTTTTTTGGTAAAGAGATGGGTAATGTCTTTGCCTTTGAAAAGTGAAACACACACATTAGGGGATCAAAAGGACCTACCTAGACAGCAGAATTGCAGCATTTGAGGGGCATATGTTCCCTGAGTGACATTTTGTCCTCTTAGCTGTGGGTGTACACAAACATTGCATAAGGAAGGAAACAGCTTCTGAAAGCACTTGCCTGAATGACAACAGATTTAGGAATGATGAACTATTCTCTTCAACTAGACAGTCTGGGTTCTGTTAACAAATCTGTCGTTAAGAAGGCCAAAACTCAGTGGACAGACCATTCGAATCAAAACCTTCCTTCGTCTTGCAGCCATAATCACTTCCAAGCTAGACTAGTTCTGTACCATCCTCTGCATTGGGCTGCCCATTAAGTCAGTCCAGAAGTAAGGTGACATCAGATGACATTACACGGACCCTTTACTAGCTCCAATGGTAAGCAATTTGCTCCTGGAGTCGGGCAGGTTAGCAGCAAGGTCAGGGCTTTGTCGGTGCAGCAGGAAGTGAGCTGCTTTGGCTCCACTGTAAGTGGCAGTGGCAGCACTGTTAGACATAATCACCAAGCTGGCTGTTCCTGCTTCCCCCTACAAAGATCTCTTCAAGAACTCTACTCCACTTTATAAGCCTTTTTGGGGGGTCCCTCACTACTGGCTGTACAACAGATGAATGAGGCCTGCCCAGAAACATCATCAATATTTAGAATGGCCCCCCAAGGGAAGAGCACTGCCTGCTTTTCGGCAAACAGCGAAGAAGACCATTTTATTCCAACATGCTTTCTCAACATTGTGCTGTTAGTTAGGATGAACGTCTGTTGCTACTGTTTCAAAAAGACCAGATCAACATTATTAGTGGGTTAGAGGGTTTTAAAAATATTGTTCATTTGCATTTAGTGATGCTTGATAAATTCTCTTTGTTGTAACCTGCCTCACTGAACACTCCCATAGAAAGAATGGTGCAACAGGGAGATAAAAACACCGCACAGGAAACTATAAAATTGTACTGAGAATCAAGTTACTAACAAAATCAGATGCACTGATGACACAGCTGATGACAGTATTTGAACAGGACACAGATCTCTCACATGCTGGTTATTCATCCCTGGAGTTACTGCTCTATAAAGTTCTGCACAAACTACAAAGTTTAGCTATGGAATTTACTATGAGATCACTTCCTTAGATGGTGTGTGTGTACATGTTTTGAGCTATGAATAGCTAACAAACCAAGCATCAACTATAGATATGAAATCCTCATGCTATTCGGATTGCTTCTTAGTCTTGAGTCAGTGAAGTCCAGCTTCTTCCGCCCACTCCACACCCACTTATCCCCACTGCAAACTATGACCTTGTTTGAAAATGTCTAACCCATGTCTTCATCCAAGGGATTCCAAGGCACCAAACATAGACATTCCAAACTTCTATACAATATTAAAACAAACAATAAAAATCAAAGCATTAATAAAATATTCAAAATGCAGGTACCAGTCTGCCAATATAATTGCCAGAGAAGCCAAACTCCAGGACCTTTAAAAGAGGTCTGCAAGGCAAACCAGCCAGTTACTTAGGGTCAAAAGGAAAAAGTCTGATGATTTTTTTCTTGTGGCATCCTGGAAATATCTAGTCTAGTGGTTCCCAAACCTTTACCCCCATAGATCACTTGAAAATTGCTGAGGGGCTTGGAGGCCCACTTTACAATTCCTCCGCCTGTTATAGCAATTGTAATGTGCTAGGTGCTATACGACTTCTTACTGTATTTTCACAGACAAGCTGCAGACCACCTAAATGAAGTGGTTTGCAGGCCACAGTTTGGGAACCCCTGGCATCTCCTGTTTGAAACAGGACTCTGAACTAAATCGACCTTTGGCCCGACCCCACAGGGCTTTCTTATCATCTCAGTAACTGAGAGTATCTCAGTATCTCTCTTATCGGCTGCACAGAAAGGAAACTCCACCAGGATGCCTTCATTCTCCCTTCACTGGAGGAGAAAAAAGAGACACAGAGAAAAAGGCACAAAATTGGGTGCAATCCTCAGAGACGCACTGATCTAAAAAATATTACATAAAAAGAACCACGAGAGCCCATTTCGAGCGCCTGGGTGCTGTGGGACCTTCTGAGTGTTAACACACCTCCAGGCGAGAAAAAAAACACCTCCAGGGTGGGAATCTGGGAGAGACATCGCAAATTCCCAAGAGCTGCATGAAGGGGGAAGCAAAAAGAGGAGAGGATCTAAAGCCGTGGTTCCCAACGTGGGGCACACGCCCACAGAGGGGCACTTTGATTTTTAAGTGGGGAAATTCGAGAATGAGTTGTTAACAGTTAATGGCCTTTTAGGCTTCCTCCACGTAAATAGGAGTTCACTTTTTGAACAATAAGAATTATATGTCTCAAGGGGAGTGGCATCAGGATTTTAGAGATGCTTAGGAGGGGCATGGCCAAAAAAAGATTGGGAACCACCGATCTAAAGCAAAATGCAGCAGAACCTCCCCAGCCCCGCCAAAAAAGAGCGTCGCCCCGGGAAAACTACATGGCAGCGGCGGCTACACACAGGTAGGTCTCCCGCTATAGATCTTAGAGTGGTGGGTGCCTTAATATATCCCCCCCCCCCAAAGGCGAGGTGCAAGAGCCAGAAAAATGAGAGGATCAAATCCTCGGCGGCCTGCGCAGGGCCTCGCCATTGCCCGCCCCCCACGGGGGAAAGAGGGCGACGGATGGAGGAGAGGAGCCTATTTCAGCCAGCCCCCCCACCCGCCCCCCGTACCTGTCGTAGCGCAAGTGATGGTGGCTAAACTGGAGCAGGGGGCTGAAGCAGCGCCCCGCCGCCCGCGCCGACCTGCCTGCTGCTGCCATAGCTGCCCCGCCGACGGACGAAGCGTGGCCGACGCTGGACCGCCAGGCGCCGACGGTGGGAGGAGACAAGGGCGGCGGCGGCGACTACAACTCCCGTCAGGCACCGCGGCCTCCCACTCCCGCCCGCCCGCCCTCCTTGCCGCGAAAAAGGGCTCCGCCTTTCAGAATCAAAGAATCATACAGTTGGGAGGGATGCAGAGGGTCATCTAGCCCAACCCTCTGCCATGTAGGAATCTTGCCCACGGAACCAGTGAGCGAGAGGAGTTGCCGGGGTCACGCCTGTATGAGAAGAGTGCTTGGCTGTTGCATCTCCACGCGCAAAGCGCCTTCCCTGCTGTAACAAGCCGTTTGGCATCTCCCAGCCTGGAGAATTATTTATTTCTGTGCCTGTGAGCTACCAGAAAACGAACAGGGGGAACCTGCATCCCCTCAGTATCGGCTGAAAGCAACTCATACTCTGTCAACATTGTTTCAAATCTAGTTGAGCATCTTCCAATTCTCCAGGCTGCAATTCTTTATATTTTATATTTTAAAAAACTTTTATTTGCAAAGTAGCAAAAGGAAATAATTTACTTAACCAAATTTATATGCTGCTTAGACCTTCTTAAACTTTTTTTTTATAAAAGAAGCACTGGCAGCTGACATTAATATGAATATTCTGTTACTCTTCACTCAGATGTGTAGATTAATCTAGGCTGTTCAAATAGGAATTAAAACAAGAGTGATGTAGAAAGGGCTGCAAGGTCTTCACAGACCACTGAGTAGTAGACGGTGGGTCTTTGTCCTTCCAGTCTTGAAGCATAAGTCTCTCAAACATCATGAGGGCTTGCAGAATTTGTCCTCAGTCCCCCACACCATATAAGTATCAAGGATTTATCCAAGGCAAGGTTAATATGACCAATAATTACTGACCAGAAAGAAAGCATCATTCACAAATGCCCACATCATATGCCTCACAGAAGTGTTTTCTGCGTTACATCAGCCACATTTATCTGAATTAGCCAGTTCCTTCCTATAAAGGCTCTGTGGAGTCCAATATACCAGGGGCGGGGTGGGGGAGAATTGTTTACTCAGTCTAAATTTAAAATCTAAAGAAAGACTATATATAAACACTAAAGCAACTTTTCATTGATTGAGCTGACAAGAACACACTTGATTAGTCCATTCATCTTTAAGATCCTGGACATTCACTTTATAACATAAAAAAATCCATTTATTTCCTCCAGCACTATAGGAAATGCAGAGTCACTCAGAGCTAATGATCCAAAATAGACCCTAAAACTGCTGTAGTTGACAATGCAATGCTGCCATTTAACACTACCAATATTTAGACTACAAAATTATAAACAGCAAAAATCCTCCATCTGGTCTTGTTAAGTGATCTAATGTGTAGATCACACTAGAACCCACTTCTTCCATATGAAGACTGTCTCTCCGTTTTCAAATCTCTATGACCCCATAATGTTACCTTGACTATATGGATCAAAATGTAACTGAGAGGACATTATATGAGAACTCTTGCTAGCCACTGTAATTACAGGTGGACATGGTCCTTTCTTGAGATTTTGGAACTGGGATAAAGCCTTATTGAATGCAGGGAGACTTCTATATATACATGCATGAAACCATGCTGTTGAAATCAAATATATTACATAACATTTGAACTCACTAAAATGTTACTACTAAGATTTAGGTAACATTTAACAAGTCAACATTTAGCAGCTTAAATCTATTACTAACAAGAATCACACGCAGTATACCTGTGAAACTCCAGTTAAGCACAGTCAGAAGATATTTTTGGAGTTATATGAACAAGAAGAAAAGGCAACTAGGGCTATGTACACATTAACAACCTAAAACACAGCAAGGTAGTTTCCACTTGCTGCCTTTTTAAGTTGCATTGTTATGTCGCGATATGTCTTCACGTGATGGGCATTGCCCAATTTGTTTTCCTGTGCATGCAATCCCCCCCCCCCCCAAATCCTTTTCAGCGAAGCTGTCATCGGTGCCTGTGCGATGGCTGTCTCCCATGGCTCATGTTTCAAAATCAGAGAGAAGCTGGCGTGAGGGAAAGCACACCAAAAAACATTACTTTTCAAGAAACTACAGTGGGACCTCAGGTTACAAACGCTTCGGGTTACAAACACTTCAGGTTACAAACTCTGCTAACCCGGAAGTAGTATCTTGGGTTGAGAACTTTGCCCCAGGACAAGAGTGGAAATTGTGCGCCGGTGGCATGGCAGCAGCGGGAGGCCCCATGAGTGAAAGAACGGTTTCAGGTTAAGAGCGGACCTCCAGAACGAATTAAGTTCGTAACTCATGGTAGCACTGTACAAGATACAGGTGCCTAATGTAGCAAATGGCAGGTATACTCTGCTTCCAACACCAGCAATGGGAGAAGATGGGAGCCTGGAAAAAAAATGCATTGTGTACACAGCTTACATTGCAATCTTTAGGACTTCTGTCCTGATTTAGTCACTTTCCTACTCTTTCCTCACCCCTCTCATTTACTCCCCACATGACCTAATCCAGTTTCAATCTGCAATCTCCTCCTACACACCATCTTAAAGTGTTTACAACATCAAGCCGATCCCCTCGCCCTGCCCTGCTTCTGCCTCTTTAGGTATCCAAAGTAATGAGGACTTTGGGAGAACTGGAAAGCTTGCTCACTATTTTGTAACATTTTGGGTGGTCCTAACTATAGAATTGCCTTTAGACAGCTTGGGAGTCAAATAACTCCATGCCCTCCAGCATTTCTCCAATGAAAATAGGGACATCCTAAGGAAAAGTGGGACATTCTGGGATCAAATCAGAAACAGGGATGCCTTCTCTAAATCAGGGACACCCCTGGAAAATAGGGACCCTTGGAGGGTCTGGCATTATACCTGGTTCCTTGCTCTGTTGAAATCAATATGCTAATGATTAAGGGGTAGGCTTCCCATACAGATGGTATAGTTTCTACTTTGTCTATTCTAGTTACAGATAGTATCATCCCCCTGTAAACCAGAAAAGGTCATGATTCTGTCTTAAGCTTGTGCCATTTTGGAAGCATCAACTGGCAGAAATGACCTGCAGAATCCGAGACCAGGGAAAAGAGATGGCGGAAGAAGAATGGAAGAAATTTAAGGACTATCTTAAGAAAAATTGTAAAATCATTGAATGATAGAACGATGTTGATTTAGAAATTAAGGGGTTTTCAGCTGTAATGATTAGGTATCAAGAAAAGAAAGATTAATAACTAAATTGAGATTAGGGGAAGGATTTGCTGAATTGAATTAATTAGAGATTGGAGTACAGGAAGGGGAGGTATGAGGAGGTCGGGAAAGTAAGGTTTATGAATATAAGGGATGGAAACTATACTTGTTATTGTATGTGGTTTGTATGTATTGTATGTATTTCTTTTTTTACCTTTTTTCTCTTCTTTTCTGTTTTTTCTATTTTAGATAATTTTCTGAAAACTTTAATAAATATTTTTTAAAAAAACAACATTTTGGAAGCATCAAGCTGGAGCCAAAGTTGTTGTGAAGTATTACAGCCACTCTCCTACCAAAACCTAGGAGATAGATAATGCATGCATACACATTTCTACGTGAACCATAAGTAACAGGCATGTTGCTGCAACTTCTATGTTTACAACCCAAAACTGCCTTGAAATTTAGAAGAAAAAACGAACACATACAGCTCTGTACAAAGATCATATTTTATTGGGGTGGGGGGGGGGACAGCAGAGGGAGGGGATCCAGATCTTAAAGTGCAGACAAATCTTAAATAGTAAAAATGTATGCCACAATATGCACCCACAAAGAGATAAGCATCCTATCCACCTCCCCCTATAAAAGAAAGTAGGTCACTACAGCTTCTGGTCTGTTGGAATGACACAGCAAAGAGGATCACTGCATTTGCTGTAGGGTTCACCTTGGGGCCTCTTCGGAAGGTCTCAAGTTTTAGATTTTGTATTCCATGAATGAAGCAGGCCTGAAACTGGCCAGAGACCTTAAACACATGAAGGCAGCTGGGCTCCCCACACTGCAGAAACAAGACCCACCCAAAACACTCTCCCACCCATCCCACCCGTGATCGGAGAGAAAGATTTTTAGAAATGACAGCATAATGTCTGTTATTTAGTGCATGCACATACTGTCTTCTAGTGGCTGACTCACAGAAAGGGAAAAGTCTTCAGCCACTGTTCTGCTGACCAGAGACAGCACCCTTAAAAAAATAAAATAGCCCTGCAACAGGAATTTTTTCCCCCTGCAGAAGCCATTTCTCTAGCCACATCAGTCCATTTATTCACTCCCCTTTCTCACTTGCAAGTGCGAGTCTAGCTCTGATGTGCAGCAAAGGGGGGGGGGGAGTGGGCAAATGGATCTGTTACAACACTTGGGCACTATTAGAGTCTGCCGGCGGGGGGGGGGGGAGGCGATATTACTCCTTGCCCTCCTGAAGCTATTGATCTTATCCAACACATTTTAAAAGCTTAAATGGCAGCCTGAGAGAGACTACAGAAGTTGACAGGAGTGCTCCGGCACAGGTCAATATGAAAAGCCCTGAGATTTAAATTCAACCACCATGTGGACAATGTCTCCTCCCTGTTGGGCCCTTGCCTCTGGGCCTAAGTCAACAGTAGTTGCCTTGATCTGGTTTGGCAGAGAGCAGGACAGGGAAGCAGGCTGACAGTGTCAAGGGCTGCAAAGAGCATCTTTCGACAGAATCAATTGCAAGGCACTTCTGTGTGTCCTGCCTCGTTTCCTTGTGGTGAGGAACGCTCACCTGGTTTCCATCGCAAGAGAGGAGCTGCAGCAAGAAAGGTGAAGAAGCGACTTGCCCAAGGTCTTTGGCTGACATGAATAGTGAGGATCTCCGAACCATATAATCATCATCATCTCTCCCCACCAGAACAAAGTATCTACGTTCCAATTTTTTAATGGCTCTTCGCTAATTTCATTAACCAAGAGCAAAATCTAGACAGCTGGCATGCCAGATCTATTTGAGGTGCTTCTCACAGGCCACTCAAAGAGGAGAATTCTGAGGACACACTTAAAAAACCCAACATCCTTGAAAGGATTTCCCTTACCCACCCTTCTTCCCAAACTCCCCCTTCCCTCCCCTTTCACCCACATCAGTTTTGCTTGGTAATCCTTCATTTGCGAGAGGGTGGGTGCTCTCCCTGCTGAAGAACCAAGTCCCCCAGCATCCTTCTGCAGTTTCCTTGAGGGATGAGAGGCTCTTGCACTGCTCTAGCCTTTCCCAAATGTGTCCCAATGCTCGAGAGGGGTTCTTCCCGGAGATGGAGGCCCAGTGACCCTTTTATGATTTCTTCATTTCCCATTCCTAGAAAGAGGGAGAAATAGCGGAGCTGATGAGTCCTGGGTTGCAAAGGAGACATGAAGGCTAGAAAGAGCCCTGGTTCCAAAGTGGGATTCTGGAGGTTTGGGGCCCAGTTCCAATGAGTCTTGTGGTTTGCCATTAATTGCAGGATTTTACTTTTACAAATAGCTGGAGCAGACCAGGAGAGGGGAAGATCTGGATCAGGACTGCAGCAGTGAGCAAAGGGTTAGGATTCCCCCCACCAAGGCCCTCATCCAGATCAGGCCTCTGTGCTGGGAAATTGTGAAAGGAAGATTCTACCCTTAAGGGCAACAACACCCAACTACAGTTTACACTCTGTAGTACGCACTAACATATGATATACATGCCACAACACCCTTGTCAAAGAATTTAGCTTCCACTAGGGTCAGCCTGAGGGTGACATCCCCTTCTGGGGGCCGTATGCTGGTGGTGGACCGGGCCAGAGACTAAAATGGACAGAGCAGTGCATGCAAATTTTACCTTTGCACAGTAAATTGCTTTGTTTCTACACACGTTCAAACATGCCTCTTCACCTTCCATCCAGGTAAGCCAGAGGCATGATCAGAGTTTGGAGACACATCCCAGCCAGGGAAAAACACCCAAGATCGATGAGGAGCAAGGCTTATGAGAGGTGTAGCCTGTGCAGGTGTGGCCTGGGAAGGGTCTCAAGGGCCAGATAAAGAGGGCTGCATTTCGCCCCCAGACCTGATGTTCCCTACCCCTGTGTGAGTCCTGAAGATTTTGGGAGAGGCAATGAGGAGGGAGAATAATGCTGCTGTACCTTGGCCTTCTGCAGCACATTCCCCTTGTGGGCAGGAAGGAGGGAGGGTCTTCGCTTCCTCATTTCCGCTGCGCAGTTAACCGGGACCAGGTGCTCAGGGGGGCTTCCACTTGACTGGGGCACAGGCTCCTGCAAGGAAACGTAGCAAGAAACCGAGAAGTTGTTCAGAGATTCAAGCAGGGGGAGATACTAGAGAAACCACGTTGCTATCACTAAAATGTATTTTGGGCGGCATTAATGGTCTCTGTGAAAGAGAAAACAGGGGTGGAAAGCTTAGTAGGATGGGTTGCCTTCTCTCACGCCAATCTACCTGTCGACGAAGACAATCTTTAGAGGCCCTTGTGGAGCTGGCCCCTGTCTTCTGAGGTTCGGTGGAAAGCAAGCAAGGAAGAGGAGGCACTTTTCAGCTGTTGGATTTCTTTTTACACAAGACTTTCTGTAAAACAGGCCTAGCTGTCATGGTGACCCCTCCAGATGTTGTTGGACTGCAAGTCCCATCATCCCTAACCCTGGTCCATGTTGGCTAGAACTGATTTGCAGCCTAGCATCATCACGGAAACACCACACTGGCTACCCCTGCTACGAACGGATTGCCCTTTGCTCTGCTGCTCCACTTGTTTCCCCATTGTTTGTTATCATTCTGGGAGTCATCCTGGGAGGAGTGGCAAATGGATGCCTTAAATAAGTATCCCCTTTCTCTGGGGCTTGAAGCAAGGCTGACGGTTTGGATGGGCACCCCCATCAAGGTTAGGATCAGCAATTACTGAAGGGTAGGGCAAGCTCCTTTGCATTCAGAGGATCCTTGGTTCGATCCCTGACATCTCCAAGTAAGACAGGGAGACATCCCTTTCTGAAACCCCGGACAGCCCCTGATAGTCAGAGTAGACCAGGCTTCCTCAACCTCAGCCCTCCAGATGTTTTGGGACTACAAATCCCATGATCCCTAGCTAGCAGGACCAGTGGTCAGGGATGATGGGACTCTCAAAACATCTGGAGGGCCAAGGTTGAGGAAGCCTGGTGTAGACAATACATAACTAGGCAGACTAATGGTCTGACTCAGCAGAAGTCAGCTTCCTGTGTTCCAATAATCCTGGCTCCCTGGGCTTTTGTGTGTGCCCATTTTTGTTCTGTGCTTATGTGGGAAACGATCATCGACTGAAGCAGCCCTAACCGTCCAAGGCGGAAAGAGGAAGCAGCTGTCTCCTCCTCACCTTGTTTTCAGCTTTGCTGGTCACAGTCAGCCCCAGAGCCGGCCCTCCTGCCAGTGACTGCTTCAGCCTGTCTTTCACCTCGGTGAGCTTGAGCTCAAGGTCCACGCGCCTGGCCTCGTTGGCTTTGCACTGATCCTCCAGGGCCGCAACACGTTGCTCCAGCTCTTTCAGGTCTTTCCCTGTTTAACAGACACATGGGAGCAAGGTCAGCCTGTGGCTCCAGGCTTGGAGAAGGGGACACATGCCAGGGAGCTTAGAGAAAGTGGGAGGGTGGGCAAAGGCAAAGGGAATTTCGCCCCCACCCAATCCCACCTCCAAGGAGGCATGTGGGAAACAGGAACTGGGTCAACATTCTCGGAAGCTGACGGCTCTTTCTTAACGTGTCCATGAGAGGCAAGGCAGGTCACGTTTTTCACATTATCTGCAACGCATCAAGAGCAGTAAGGACGAAAAGACCTGGATTCTGCCAGCTTCCAGGCAATTAGCTGTGCAATTTCCATTACAAGAATTATTCTTCCAGTAGATGGCGCGCCTGGGCTTTCCTCTGTGGAAGGAGCCTGCAACTGTTTCTGTGGCTAATTTGAAGTTACTGTATTGCTAAGCTGCCAGTGCTGAGAGGGAAAAAAAAAAAAGGGTTTTGCAAGTACCCAATATTAGGGATATATCCAGCACAGAACACGTCAGGGCTGAGAAGTAAGATGCAAAACTAAACAGCAGGTTTGATGTTGCTATTGAGGCAAATACAGTGGTAGGTACCTCAGGTTACATACACTTCAGGTTGCATGTGCTTCAGGTTACAGACTCCGCTAACCCAGAAATAGTACCTCGGGTTAAGAACTTTGCTTCGGGATGAGAACAGAAATCGTGCTGCTGTGGCGGCGCGGCGGCAGCAGGAGGCCCCATTAGCTAAAGTGGTGCTTCAGGTTAAGAACAGTTTCAAGTTAAGAACGGACCTCCGGAACAAATTAAGTACTTAACCCAAGGTACCACTGCATTTTGTAACAAATGCTTCCTACGTTGGCCTTCTTTATCAGCAGCCATCCTCCTTCATCAGGAATAACAGAGACCTCCTTTTGTTCTTAACTGCAAGGAGTCCTAGGGTAACGGGGCAGGTGCTTTAGCCAAGGCCACTGTGGGCTCAGCGTTCTATTGGCCCAGCACATTTTGCCGTCTGAGGAGGAGGACAAGAGGGTGCCTCCTCACCCGCAAATTCATTGAACAGAAGTTGGCAAAATTTTCAAATATCAACAAAGTGGAAGCGTACAAAAATAAACATTATTTTCCATCTTTGGGTTTCATTCATTTCAAAAAATAAAATTTTATTTTACAGTTTATTGTTGTTTATATTTTGAATTATATATATATGGAGGCACTAAAATATTGTAAGTGCTTAGGGTCTCTAAAGGACTTAATCCGGCCCAGTATACTGGACTGTATGTGGGAGGTAAATGCAGCTCAGGAGAGAGGTTTCTGTGCAAAATGGCCAGGGGTGAGGGACGTGGCAGTGGGAGAATTGCTTCTCCAGCAGGGGCTTATACCTGAGCTTCCCTTCATAGCCTCTCGGAGCTCCCGCTTTTCCTTCCGCAGGCCCATCAGTTCATTCCGGATAGAAGCTTTCTCTTTCTCCAGTTTGTCCTTCTCAGTCAGGAACCTCCTGGCGTCTTCCTCAGCACGGTTCTTGCCGTACTTGTAGTTATTGGCATCTGCAAGGGGAGGGGGATGAGTTAAGAGACACGGCCCTCTGTTAGGCACCTGAGGTGAGAGTCTTTTTTGTTTAGCTCTGCCTGCCTTTTAAATGCAAGCTCAGGGGTGAACAAGCTCAAAGATGCACAACACCAGACTGTGGTCTGAAATGAAACTGAACCAACAGTCAAGAACCAAGACACCTGCTTTCCCAACACAGCCTCTGCAGTGCTGCCCAGAAATTGCTGATTGTTAATATTGCTGGCACAGAAGAAGTGGCTTATGGGAGCACAAGCGCACATCCAATTATGAACTGGAGCTGCTAAGACTTCCAGCAAAGCTTGGCATTCTTGTAAAATTGATTTAAACTATTGATACAGTTACAATTTATAGCCACTGGAGAGCTGCCTGTGCAAAACAAAATAATTAAGTGGAACATGTAGCTCAAACTTCAGAGGGAGCTAATGATGATGATGATGATGATGATGATGATGATAATAATTTGTTTCCTGCCCATCTGATTCGATTGCCCCAGCCACTCTAGGCGGCTTCCAACAGAATACACAAAAATACAACAGAACACCACACATCAAAAGCTTCCCCAGATGTCTATGGGAGGCCATATAATTATTTATCCCTTTGACATCTGATGATAGGACATTCCACATGGCAGGTGCCACTACCGAGAAGGCCCTCTGCCTGGTTCTTTATAACCTCACTTTTCATACAGGAATCAAAGATGGATACAGCTCAGCGTTCCTGGAGCATCATAGGAGATTCTAAAAAGAAACTTGGGATTCTCTACCAAGGTCAAGGAACCTTTTGCAGCCTGGGGGCCATGTTCCCTTTTGGATAACCTTCAGGGGGGGGGGGGCGGGTAGAAGCAAAGTGGGTAGAACAACAAATGTGGATGTTGTCTTTGTACATCAGGTTAATTTTTACACACACACAAACACCTTTCTCTATCCTTCATGCAGGAAAACAAGAATCACTATAAGAATTCAAGGTCATACTCCAGCTGTGCAAAAAACACTCACAAAAGGTGCAATGCAGAGCCAGTGAAGGATGTGGCCTGAGGAGAGGCCGGCGGGGTGTGTGTGTGTGTGTGTGAGAGAGAGAGAGACAGAGACAGAGAGAGGCCTGGATTACTGCATTTGGCTTCCTGGGCCAGAGGTTCCCCAACCCTGCTCTGTGCAGAGAACAGTTTTCACAGAAGGAAGGAGACCCATCTCTGCAATTCTAAACATGTGTATTCAGAAGCAGTAGCTACAAATGGGAAACACTGCCAGTACAGTCGTACCTTGGTTCTCGAACGCCTTGGTACTCATACCTTTTGGCTCCCGAACACCAGAAGCCCAGAAGCAAGTTTTTTAACTGTTCTTTGGAACCCGAATGTCTGACATGGCTTCCGCTTGAGTGCAGGGTACTCCTGCAGCCAATCGGAAGCAACGCCTTGGTTTTTGAGTGGTTTTGGGAGTTGAACTGACTTCCAGAAGGGATTACGTTCGAGAACCAAAGTATGACTGTACACCAAATTTTCTATTGAGATTTCCCCCTTCTCAATAAGAAATGTGGGCAGGTTAGGACTTAGAAGCTACCGTTTACTGAGTCAGGCTATTGGGTCCATCTAACTCTGTATTGTCTAGTGTAACAGCAGCTCTCCAGGGTTTCAGACAAGGATTTATTTTCCCTCCGACCCAACTTGGAGAGGCAAAGGATCCAACTGCAGCTGTACTCAAAAGCCAGCAATTCTATTTCCCTTAGGTTTGGCTGTTTTGGGTTGTCAGAACGGCATGCCAAAGCAGGGGCCTGGACTCCCAAGAGGTACAAAAAGCTGATGAAATGTTTTATCAGTATGAAGCAGTCTCCCTCACCCATTTGGCTGGTAGTTCTTGCAAGGCTATTAGCAACCGCTGAGCAGCATTGGGAAAGACCAGCGGGGTGTGTATGTGTGTGTAACACAGTGCTGATCGTACATGTTCAGGGTCATTGCTATCTGGTAAAGCTCCAATCAGTTCCTGTTAACAACAATTTTGACCTGCGAAGGGGAACGGGGTGGAGATCACAGAATCAGTTTTGACGCAGCTCCAAAAGGAGAAGCCTCATTTGGACACAAGGCTTGACTGAGCTTGAGACCTACTGCATTCAAAACACAGGTCCTACCAACAAACAGAGGCTCTTCCTCTGTCAGCCATGTTCTCCCCATTTCAGGCCTGAACCTCAGCTAAGAGAGAAGCTGCAAAGGCAAATAGGTAGTACTGTGCATTAAACCCATCCAGACTTTGGCCCAGCCTGCAAATTAGCAATCCTTGTCCAAATAATGAGAAAGCAAAAACTGAGAGAGAAGTGGAGCCATCAAGCAGCAACTGGGTGTTGTATAAGCTTACACTACTGGAAATGGCTCTTTAGGGATCGTCAGCTCGGAGTCTTTCCCTCTCATTCCAACTGGCTGATAAGACAGCCACCATAAGCATCCCACATCAGGATCCAAACCTACTTGATGCATGGCGCTTGACTTTCACTTGTGGATCCACACGGCGCGATTTCTCACTGCAAGAGGAGCCGTGGCGCTTCACCTGCGACCCTGACGGCCGCCCTGACTTTTCCAGCTGCACACAGAAAAGCACAAAGAAGCCATCATTTCAGATGGTGTCAAAGAGACCAACAACGATGGCCAACATCAAGGGAAGGGTATTTCTAGGATTAAGGTGAAATGTTATCTTTGCTCTTGGATGCTGTGTGTTGTTTATATTTATAGTATTGGAATGTGGGGTTTTGGGGGTATGTTATTATATTATTAATATGTTATTAAGAAATTGTTATTGTTATTGTCACTGTATTGCTATGCTATGAAATTGTAGCTATGCTATGTTTTTGCTATGTTATGAGGAAATAGTTTTTGTAGTGTTTGTCTGAAATGCATCATTATTTCTTTACTTTTTAAGCCACTTTGAGCATTTCTTTTTTGTGGAAAAGTAGCATACAAATAAAATTGAATAATGAATGAATGAATGATGGGTGTGAGCAAGAAGTCCAGTTTCTTCCCATGCAGCATAGCTGCTTGAGAAGCAGGTTAATCCAAGTGCCTCTGCTTGGGCAAAACTGTTTGTCAGTTGCCAAGCACTTGGAAGCACATGCAGGCAGGGAGAAGAGTGCTGTTAGGGAAGGGAAGCAGGGGAGAGAAGAGGGGTATGGCATTTCTGCTTTTCTTTTTTCAAATACCTCCACCTTCTCATAGGGGACTTCATCGTATAATACACGGGAAGCATCTGTTTGGTTCTCAAGGGAGGAGCTGGCCCACCTGAAGAGGCAGAGAAACAGACAAAACATGCTCTACATCTCAAGTACTGATTGCAAAATCTGACAATCTTCACCAGCAAGAATGATTGAGCTCTTCCTGCCACCCTCTGCACTCACAAAATGAATCCAAACACAGGCCCTCCTATGTTGGGTTGGTAGATGCTATTGCATCATAAATTTCTGCCAAGCCCTGTATTTTGGGCAACACAGGAGTGGAGATACCTCACACATATCATATTGGGTGCACACCTGAAAAATGTTGGAAATGTGGAACACATATACTAAACCAAATCAAGTCAAAAGGTTAAGTATGCATCTAAGAAGTTAAGCGTGACTGCAGTTATCCAGGAAACAAGATTGCCTGAGATGCTTGCCAAATATACACTCCCTGATAAATCTGGATATGCCGTTGCATGGTGTGTGAAATGTCCCTTGGTGCTATGGAGATAACAGCATAGAAATCGAGAATGTTTGCTCCATATCAATCTTTTAAACTCGCAGCTTGGATATTTAAAAATTCTCTGCTCCATACATAAGAGTGTTTCAGTATGGGCTCATCTTTTCTTGATACACAAAAGGGCCATTTAAGCCTGAGGCGCAGAGTGTGAGGTTTTCTATGCTTCCTATCTTGGAAAGTGGAACTAGCGCTTGCACCATATTCACACCCATGATATAAACCAGGAAACACGAATGCAGGCTTGCTTGTTTCAGCCTCACATTCACAGTAGCCTAAATGGCTTACTCTATTCTGGTCTTTCAGGTATGATTTTAGCAGGTTGTCATCTTGATTTGAATCATGGTTTAGAGCAGGGGTCGGCAAAGTGTTTGTGGCTTGGTGGGGGTCTCAGAGTGGGCAGCAGGGGTTCATGGGCTGGTTAAACGACCCCCATGGGCTGCTTGTGGCCCATGGGCCTTATGTTGCAAACCCCTGGTTTAGAGACACCAAAAAAATCTGTCTTGCTTTCCTGTCCAGCTTAAACACTTCATTTATTTGGTGGTAATGTAGCCAATCTCTAACTCTATGTTTTAATTTTTCATAGCTCTTTAATTTAAACTTTTCTCCATCCTTTTCTAACATTTCCTCATATTTTAACCAATTTGAGTCCATGTTAAGTTTTTTAACTGCTTTTGCTTCCATTGGTGATAACCATCTGGGGGTTTTATTTTCCATTAAATCTTTGTACCTGATCCAGACATTATACAATGCCTTCCGTACCATATGGTTTTTAAAACTCTTATGCACTTTCACCTTGTCATACCACAGATACGCATGCCAGCCGAGGTTATTATCGTAACCTTCTAGATCTAAGATGTCTGTGTCCTCAAGAAGTAGCCATTGTTTTAGCCAGCAAAAAGCTGCTGCCTCATAGTAGAGCCTCAAGTCCGGCAGGGCAAATCCCCCTCTATCTTTTGCGTCTGTTAAGATCTTAAACTTAATTCTGGGCTTTTTGCCCTGCCAGACAAATTTAGATATATCTTTTTGCCACCTCTTGAAACACTCCATCTTGTCCAGAATTTGTAAAGTCTGAAACAGGAATAACACTCTCGGCAATACATTCATTTTGATAACAGCTATACGGCCTAACAAGGAAAGTTTCAGTCTAGACCATATATCTAGATCCCTTTTGACTTCTGTCCAGCATTTCTCATAATTGTCCTTAAATAAGTTAGCATTTTTTGATGTTAAGTTTACCCCCAGATATTTAACTTCCAGAGTGAAAAGTCAAAGCTAGAAACGGAACTGTTAGAACCCAATACAAAAAACTTATCTAGAATGTATAACCTGCTGCTGAAATGGAATGTACAGGATGAAACGGTAAAATCAGCTATGATTAAATGGGCACAAGATGTTGGTCATGACATTATGTTTGCTGACTGGGAACAGTTATGGACCACCGGTTTGAAATTCACAGCATGTACTGCTTTGAAAGAAAATATTATGAAAATGATTTACAGGTGGTACATGACTCCAGTCAAGCTTGCTAAGATCTATCATTTGCCCAATAACAAATGTTGGAAATGTAAGGAAGCTGAAGGAACCTTCTATCACCTTTGGTGGACCTGCCCAAAAATTAAGGCCTACTGGGAAATGATCTATAATGAAATTAAGAAAGTCCTTAAATGGACGTTTTCAAAGAAACCAGAGGCTTTTCTTCTGGGCATGGTGGGCCAATTGGTACCGAAGAAGGATAAGACTTTTTTTATGTATGCAACCACGGCAGCAAGAATTCTTTTAGCAAAGTATTGGAAGATGCAAGAACTACCCACTCTGGAGGAATGGCAGACGAAGGTGATCGAATATATGGGATTGGCAGAGATGACCGGCAGAATCCGTGACCAGAGGAAGGAGGCGGTGGAGGAAGATTGGAGAAAATTTAAAGTATACCTTAAGAACTATTGTAAAATATCGGACGGTTAAGATGTCGAGAGGCTAGAAACAAAGAACTACAGCTGTAAATCGTAAATTAAAGGGGGAAACTTAATGAGAATATATAGAGAAATTGACTGAAGGGTTGCTGACACATTATAAAATAATGATGCAGAGAAGGGGAGGTATGGGGAAGTCATGTTTTATGTATTTGTTTGTGATTTGTTTGTTTTTCCTATACCCTTGTTCCCTGCTTTTTTTTTGTTTTGTAAAAACAATAAAAAATTATGATAAAAAAACAAAACAAAAAAATCTGTCTTGGCAGATTTGTTGCTGGCGTAGGTGGTCTTAACAGAAAGTTTTATCCTCAGAGACTCTGTTGGGGGCAGGGAGAACATCAGGCAGGCACTCTTGCCTGCAGACGTGGACAAGGTAGTTTCCACACCTGGCTGCATCACTAGCAGAAGAAACGCTTACATGTAAGAGTGTCTCACAGCATTGATGATGTTGGCGATTTTCTCCACATCCACATAGTCATAATGCAAGGCTTCTGGGGCTGTCTGGGAGCCAGTTTCAACCAGCAGGAGCCCAAGCCAGCGCCCCAGGTCTTCATAGCTGCTCGCCTGAGGAGTAAGACAATAGTTTCAAGTGAAAGGAAGCACATATTACTCTGGGCAACAGCCAAGGCCACGCTCTTCCCACAAGGAAACATGGTCAAGGACATGTCTTCCCAGAGCGCATTGTTCCTTTACACCAGGTGCCCCATTTCCCAAATTTACAGCTGTGCGGTTCACCATAGGAATATTTGCAAGGCATCCTGTGTGTGCAAGGCTCACACTGCTAAGTAAGCGAAAGGTCTCTAAAGAAGCTGGGGAGGACATGAAGTCTGAATATATTGTGTGTATTATTGGAACTCTGATGTTGGGTAAGATTGAGGGCACAAGGAGAAGGGCACGACAGAGGATGAGATGGTTGGACAGTGTTATAGAAGTGACCAACATGAATTTGACAAAACTCTGGGAGGCAGTGGAAGACAGGAGTGCCTGGCGTGCTCTGGTCCATGGGGTCACGAAGAGTCGGACACGACTAATTGACTTAACAACAAATTATTGGAAAGGGCCACAGCTCAGCCACAAAGCATTTGCTCTTCATGCACAAGGCCCTTGGTCTAACCCCCTGCATCTCTGGGAGGGAGTGGAAGCATCCTGCTGAGCCACTTCCAGTCAGTGTGGACATTACTGAGCTAGAAAGACCAGTGGTCTGACTCTGAATAAGGAAGCTTCCTATTATTATCCACATTCAACCAGAATATCTGGCTGTTCAAGGCTGTCCCACATGACCCTGAAAATGGGTTGTGATTTGGGTTGACAGTGCACAGGCAGAGTTCAGGGGTGAAAGGGGGGAGTACATTGCAATCCTAGGCATGTCTATTCAGAAACAAGCCCCCTTGCATTGAGTGGGACTTAGTCCCAAGTCAATATGCCTTCAACACAGGCTGATGTTTTTATCACAGCACCACAAGGGGAAGCCTTTGCAAAAGCATGGCAGAACCTCAGCCCACATTTGAAATGAATAAATCAAGATGGGCACGTGGCCAAAGAATACTATGGCTTCACCGCATGCTCTCAATCTCTCTCTTGGTCTGCTTAGAGATCATGTTTTATGTATATGTTTTCGGTATGATCTTTATATGCATTCAGATGTCCAAATATCTGCTTGGATCCCGTAAGGTCCAAGTGAAGTTATAGTGCATTAAGTGAAACTCAGGCACATTTAAGATTTCATCATACTTTATGAAACAAGCAGCATGAAGTAGGTTAATTCTGTTAATATGATAAATAAGAGAAATTATTTTCTGCTGCTGTGAGATACAGTTGTGCCTTGGAAGTCAAATGGAATCCGTTCTGGAAGCCCATTCGATTTCCAAAACGTTCAGAAACCAAAGAGCGGCTTAGCCGCGGAAGTCCCATCAGATGTTTGGCTCCCAAAAGAACATTCGAAAACCGGAACACTCACTTCCGGGTTCTGATCATTCAGGAGCCAATTTGTTTGGGTGCCAAGGTGTTCAAGATCCAAGGTATGACTGTATACAATCCATACTGCTTTAACAAATGCCTTTACCACAGCCTGAATTTCATGTATATTTGTACCGCACATGAAGGGCTCTAAAGAGTTCTTCCAGCATTCAAGGCATTGCTCTTAAATGCTATGTTTTGCAGGATGCCCAGATGCCCAGCCTTGTCTGCCTATACCCTGGTCGTCGGTCAAATCAAGGCTCTGCCAAAGGGACTGCAGCTTCCTCAGCAGAGCCGTCCAGAGTGAATCCTCACTCACCTCCAAGGCAGAGACTTCTTGGCCGTTGCGAAGGATGCGGAACGCAAAGGGGTGCTTGGGGCCCAGTCCTGGTGCCACCTCACAGCCCCTGAGGACGACGGCATTCACGTGGGTCCTTAAGTCCGTCCTGTCCTTGTGGAAATAGAGGGTGTTGCCTTTCAAACGACACCAGCGCTCCTTCCAGCACTGGTTAACCAGAACATTCAAGTAGCCTGTCAGGAGATGAACAAAGACATTTGATCAGCAATACAGTGACCATTATGAGATAAATAAGGGCCTAAATCTTGTCTCCTAGGAAACAAGGAAATGCTGAGCTTAGGCATGACAGATTTCAAATCAGAAGATCAGTTCCAAGAGCCAAGCATTACTTTAGCTCAATGAGATGTTTGCCTGAATGAGTATCAGCCAAGTCACTTGGGTGGAATCTACACATATAAAAACTGCTCTGAAAATGCTGCCCCCCCCAAAAAAAAGCATTTTTAAAAACACATTGAATTTTCCATAAAGCTCACCACCTCCATCTAGTGTCACATTGTATACTGTACTTAAAACACACTTAAAATGTTTTATTTGCAGCTCTATAGCTGAGTCCTTGGACTGTGTTGTTTCGTGTGTGTGCATAAAATAGATTATGAATGTCAGTGCTCTTGTCTTTGCCATAAAGTAGCTGATTCACTCCTATAGGTAAGAAAAGACAACTGCACAATCAAACAATTAAGATTTAACTATCAGATATGGGGTGGGCAACATATTTGGAGTGGCGGACTAGACACTCTCTAATTTCAGAGGCACCCTATATAATGCTAAAAGTCGGCACCCCCCAACCTCTCACGCTCCGTTCTGCAGTATTGTTGTTGCATCCCCTGCAGTGCAGCATTGTATGACATAACACAGTGCAATCGGAAACTGGGACAAGGGAGCCCAACTGTACCCCTCTTAAGGCACCAGCTAATGACTGGTTTGCATTTCAACTGCCCTCCTGCTCCAGTACAAACCACAGCATGGGATGTCTTCCTCCGTAGAGGATGTCTGGGTGTCCTCAGGGGATGGCTTCTTCTTGGAGAAGCTGATTATTCTGGTGATTTTCCTCCCAGCCGCTCGACTTACGGAGCCTTTCAAGTCTGCCAAGCCACTTTTTTTGCCTTTCCCTACAGGGAGAAGAAGCAGAGCTTAAAACAAGACATGGTGTATCTGACCAAAGAAACTGTGAGGAAACTAAAGGTCTGTTCTCCCTGACCTCATACCTCCAGAACACACACACTCTCTCATCATAACAGATTGTAAAATGTCATGAAGAGGATAAGGGAGGTCAGGTGAAGGGGTAAATATGAAAAACACTGGTCTGAAATACAGCTAGAAGCTACAGGCTAGAGCATTCCCTTATGGGTATTAAGAGCCAACTGAACATAGCAGCAACACAGAGCAAATTCAGAAACAGAGTGCTTTAGCCTTCATGATACAATTTTTACAGAACTAGCATGTGCAACATGGCTCATTAGTCCCAAAGAAAAGTGCAGGGTGACCGACCTAGCAATTCTGGCACGATGGTAACTCTGCTCCCAATGGGAACAGCAAAAGGGGTCATTGTAACACAAGATGGAACCTGGATTTTGTTTCTTTAAGCCCAGGATCTATTTATTACATTTATCTCCCACCCGTTTTCCAAGGAGCTGAGGGAAGCATTTAAGGCCTTTCCAACTTCACAACAACCCTGTGAGGTAGGTTGGGCTGAGATGCAGAGACCTGTGTGCATTGTGGTCAAGCAGGGATTTAAACCCAGGTCTCTCAGGAGCTCTACTCCAAGTGCTGTGTTTCTTGCTGCCTCAACCAAAAGCAACACCTGGCTCTTAGGGGAAAGTAACCAGGGACTCACCTTGCTCATGGGCCTCTCTCCGAGCCATGGAAGAGCCGTTCTCTGCAGTTGCCACACTGTCCGAGTCAGATGTCTGTTTGTCCTGAGATGACCTCTGGGCAAAGGAGATTTTTGTTGTGAGCATAGCAGGGGAGAAAGGGTTAAACTCACAATTCCTTGGCTGCTCAGGCCCCCTATAACAGCTAAAAGAAAAACTGTGCACACTGATTGTATTCATTCATGAACATCACTGCTACTTCGGCTCCAAGCAAGAAGCTACCTTGTCATGGTCCACCTTGCAGGTAAGCAGAGGAGATGTAAGAACTTCTGTTCCACTCAGTCCCCCTCCACTGGGATTGCTCACTTCCTTTATCACCTGCAGGAGGAGAGGGTTGAGTGTCAAAACAAGGGAAACACTGGTAGCCCATCAGCTGCAACTGAAAGCTCACTTTACTGCAAACCATCCAGCGATGGCTTCTCAGGAACAATGGTGCCACCAAGTCTCAGTTACCTGACAGAAGGGAAACAGTAGATTCCAGTACTGAAAACTAGCAATCAAAGGGCCAAACTGGACTCCAGCAAGTTATTCTATCGGGCCCTTGGTGAGACTACCAAATTTTTAATCAAGGGTACGGGAAAAGGTTTGCCCATCGTGCGTTTTGTAAACAGTGCTATTTTTCTAGGAAAAGAGGTGCCAAAACTGAGTTCCGGTGAGTTCTGGCTGGGGAAAAAAGTCCTTCTCATAAGGAAATGGATAGAAAGTATGTCCAATCTGGGAGAGATAGAGTTATATGCCAACCTTAACTATTCATCTCTCTCTGGGATTTTTTAATGTAATAAAGTGGCTTCTGAGAATTCAAAAGCAGGGTATTATCCCTGACCTAAATAAAGCCAGTTTTTGTATTTTGTCCTAATTTAACTCAAGGCTCATTAGCTCCCAAGACAGTTCACTGGCTGGTTGTCAATGACTTTTGCTCTTCCTATCTCTGGTTTCTGTAACATTTCAGCCATGGATGTTGACACATGATTTCCCAAGGAAACCCAAGTGAGGACTGGGGGTACAGGAAGGCAGACTTTTTTTTTATTTCTTCCAAAAGACCCACTTCCCACCTTGTCACCTTCAGCAATAGGTTGTCTTCAGGCTTCAGAACAGGTCTGGGTGAATTAAATTCAGCTGCTCAGGTATTCTCATTTCAGAGACTGCAATTTCTCAGCTGCAAGTGGGGTTTAGCCAGCACACCAGAGTGCCTATTGGATCAGTGCCAACAAAGTATTGACATTTCTGAGGAAGGGAGGACCTGAAGAGTCGCATCCCAGGCCAGCGGGGTGGAAGTGCTTTGAGCCAGTGAGTGATATGGAGCAGGGGCAAAGACAGAGAAGTTCTAAAAACAACCAGTACAGGGAGGAATAGACGGTTTTAATAAATGCTGAGGTTCCTGACAGTACTCATGCCAAAGTACACTTGCTCTGCCAAGACGGAAAAGAAATTGAACCACAAAATGCACAAGACCTTTTTAATCCCTGGACTCAGAATGCCATTATAATAAACTACCTAGCCTGCGTGTTGCATTGTGCTTCCTTTGGTTTAACCTCCAACATCCAAGCATCAATCCCAAAAAGATAGCCTGGAAAGGTGCGGGCAGCAGGGACGCGTGTCAAATTGAAAGAGTCGCCAATTATGCCACAAAGCTGAGCTGGAGGGGTTAAATCTATGTGTCTTTCATGGAGATCACCTGCTGGTATCCATGGCAGAGAGCCATTAGAATGAACAAGCATGGGGCTATCACGATGTTGTTTTAAACCACTAGCATCTGTTAGGTAGAAATTGCCACCACACTGCGTCCAGATGTCAATGGACTCCAGCTCCCATCAGCTCCAGCCAGCCAGGGGTGATGGAAGTTGTAGTCAACTGGAAGGCCACAGGCTTGGGGGCAGGCAAAGGGAGGGAAGAGAAAGCGCAACTGAGAAAGCCAAGTATCAGTGATGCAGCATACACATGCGTGCACACACACAAGCCCTCTCCCACTCTGTGTTTTGGATAGGCAGGAATAGTAGCTTCTCTGAGACACTACCCTCAAGAACAGGCATAAGCAATCTCGGCCCTCCAGATGATTTGAGATTACAATTCCCAGCATCCCTGACCACTGGTCCTGTTAGCTAGGGATCATTGGAGTTGTACTCCCAAAAATATCTGGAGGGCTGAGGTTGGCTATGCCTGATCAAGAAGCACTGAAACCGCCACCTTTTTCAGACTCTGCCGTCAGGCAGAATTGGTGATGTCATCTCGCAGAGCTTCCTACTGAATCTGCAGTGCTTCAGAACAAAGGCAGGAAAGAGTGGGGGTGGGCGGGCAAGTGTGAATCAAAACAGCCCCTTTCCTGCAGCCCTGAAGTTCCAGACTATAGGAAGGGGGTGTCAGGGTCTGCCCTGCTGGCTGGCTATTTCTCTCCTGCAGCCAGGCAAGGGTGATAAGAGACTGAGTAAGAAAGCCCCCTCCTCCCCACTGGAGAGATAACAAGTGCTTTTCCCACAGGGCCTGATACACTTGACCAGATCTACAGTGGTCAAGGCAGGAGGGCTGTTCACATGGAGGGGCATTAGTTGGCATTTGTGTTTTGATGGAGCACAGAAAGAGGGGGTTTCTTTTTAAAATGTGTGTGTGTGGAACTGAGCTCTCCTGCTGTTGAGGGAAGTACCTTCAGCCACTCCTCGGCCTGCTCTTTGCTCTGCACGGCCAGCACCAGGGCCTCAGCGCCCGGCAGGGAGAAGCGCAGCTCGTGCTTCTTGCGACGCCCGTCCTTCGGCACGTAGACAACGTTGCAAACGCTCAGTGGCACCTCGAGGTGTGGCTGCCGATGCTTGGAGCTTTTGTAACACTAATGTTAAAAAAATAGAAAAAGCACAATGTTCATCACTCTTTCCAAGTTGGGTCTTTTTCTTGTACTTTTCGTGGCTCCTCTGAGCACAGAGAAAAAGCAGTGGAAAGGTCCCATGTCGTTGTGGGGAGGAGGAGGTGCACAAAAGGAAAGAAGAGAAATGATTGGGAACTCCCATTGCTTAACCAATTACTGTGCCTTAGAATCGAAGGTTTTTTACAACCAGAACAAAAAACAGAAGTGCTGAAATCTTATCAGTCTCAAAGAAACAGCCCCCCCCCCCACTTAACTTTGGGTCATTACATACAGATATGTGTCCTGTTGCCCTAATGAGTTAAAGGGGGCTGGGAATCAGGAAAACCTTTTTCCAAAGGTTTGATAGCAATCAGAGTAGCGGTGGGGCTTTCCCCACACCACATAATTATTTGAAAATGTCAGGTCAAGAAAGTGTTGAACTCTCCCCTTCCTCCTGGTGCTTTTCAAATTCCCAATAAAACTTTCAGAGAATGAACACCAATTGGAGCATCATGCCTGGGCTTTTCAACACCACCTTAAAGAAGGGCCACACTGGGCTTGGCATATAAATCTGCAACAAATCTACAAATACTGTTAGTTATGGACCAGCTATTTGCAAGGACAAAGGATGTGTAAAAAAACAAAAACTGTGACATACACAGTGCACCATATCTTTGACTTGGCCAGCAAAAGGAACTATGCAGCTATGTAGATCTGTTGACTAGTCCTTCCTTTTTCATCAAAGTTGCCAACTCTACCAGTCAGTGCCAGACCCCAAGGAGAGTGGGCCTTCCCAGCCATGCTCATGCATGCAAAGTCAACTGATTTGCCAGGCGTCTTTGGCTCATTAGGAGGACTCTCCAACTTTTCTCCCCCAAACCTCCCCTGCTTTCCTGCATGTGGCCAGGTGCTCCACAAGCCACCAACTCACCAGGAGTTTGTTGTCCTTGATGACCGTCAGCTGCTTGGCCCATTGCCCAAAGCGCTTCTTCCGCAACAAGAAAGCACATATCCTGCAGTCCTTCACCAGGTTCATGGAAGCTTCCTCTGATGGCCATTGGTGTGTCAGTCTCTGACCTTTCCCATCCTCTTCCTCCTCATCATAGGACTCATAGGAGCTGCTCATGGCATCAGAGTCATTGTCTACAAGGAAGCAGAGAACCCTTAATCACCCAAGGTACCACTGCCGACACCATCAACATCCTATATGTGGATGCCTTCGCTCCTTCAGTTGGAAGCTCTGCAAGAGGAGGCACTTTTTGGAACGCAGACGATTCTACATTTCCTTTGGCTTCTTTCCAAGCCTGCCTATGACACTGACAGGCTGCTCCAACTCCCAAGCTAGCATTTATGGATCTCAATAGGGCAACTATATCAATGCTGAGTTCTTACAAGGCATGTTAAATTGCAGAGATCCAGTTTGTTGCCCTACGTTCCACCTCCACTGAAGCCAGTTTCCCACAGGCACTACATAGGCACAAGCTTGCTATCATGCCTCAAATACTCTGAAGTCTATTTCTTCTCCCTACAAGCTATGTTCTGAATTTACTAAAGATTGGGCTTTCCACTGCATTTTCCAAGTTACTTTGTTTTTGGTGGTGGTGGTGGGCAAGGTACTTATAAATGCATTGTGTTTCAGGTCACAGTAAATATACCAGTTCATATTATTTCTGTAATCTAAAGCTCAATGCAGTGATAGCTGTTCTTTACATTTCCTGCAAATTAAGATAAACCCTGACTGAGGCAATTTTAGTGGGCTGTGGGAAAGGCTTTCACTATTATGCAGACTCTAGAAAAGCCCAAAGCTTTCTGTGAGGTGGAGCTTTATTGGGAGTAGTAGCTTTTTAAAAATTGGGCATGCTTTTTCACAAAGGCTCTTAAGAGTAAGTGCTGCAAATATCAGATCCATTGGTCCAGCGTGGTCCCTGAGGCACCCTAACCCCAGCGGTAATATTTAAAGAGCAAGTTTCTACACTGCAAGGTTGCAGGCAACAGTTCCTAAACAGGAATAGAGTGCGCCTACCACTTATGCAAGGACTTGGTTTCAGGATCCACGTGCAACAGCAAAATTGTACAGTCAGGAAACCCCAGAATTATCCCCTGCAAAGCAGAGAGGGCTGCTTATCAGGATGTGGGAAGGTTGCAGGGGATCCCTTAAATCTTCCCAGGGTCCTCTTGCAACCTTCCCAGGACCCTGCTTACCTGGCTTTGGGAAGGTGATGCGAGGGGCTCTGGGGCTTTCCCAAAGCTCAGTAAGTGAGGAAAATCTGCTGGATGCATGGGCGGGGGGGGGGGGGGGCAGAATTAATAAATGGAGAGTGGAGAATGGTGGGTTTTCCCAGCTCTCAATTTATTTATCTCCCCCGTCCCCATCTGTGTAAGGTTGTGATCATGTAAGTAAAGCAAGCACAAGTTGTGGGCTTACCGTATTGAAAGTTGTATGCACCAAACCTAAGCATATAACCTGCAGCACTGCATATAGTAGTCCACATTAATGGACAATTTGCTCAGCCTTACCATAGGTCTCTCTCTCTCTCTCTCTCTCTCTCTCTCTCTCTGTGTGTGTGTGTGTGTGTGTGTGTGTGAGAGAGAGAGAGAGAGAGAGAGAGAGATCTTTTTCATCCAGAGGGCTACATTCTCTCACGGGCAACCTTTTGGGGACCACACACCAGTGATGCACAGGGCCAGAGGCACTGTCCAATGTGGAGCCACATTGAAGTCAGAGGTTCCTACACCTTGACTTCCTGCATTCTTCCCCATTCACAGAGTCAAGGGCTTAGGCCAAGTGTCCCATTCCACCTGTGGCTATACAACACATGTCTTTGCAGCACTACTTACAAGAGTTTTTCTGTTCTCCATTTATTCTGGTGAGGGGGTAGTTGCTATCTGCATCTTCATAATACCCATCCTCTATGGAGTTAGGGGGACTGGAGCTATCTGTAGAAGAAGCAGATGACACGTTAGACCATTGCATGAACACACACACAGCTCACCCACACTTCTGTTTGTCCGGTGCTTTATTCTGTTTGCCCTGTGATTTCTAGGCACAGGTCCAAGAGAGTTTTATTTTATCCCACCACTTTCCCTGGGAAAACCCGCTGTTGACTGCTGAATCAAAAAACCTGAGGGATGTTTGTTCCGACTCAGTGCTAAACAGCAGGTTTTCCTGGGGGAAGTGGTGAGATAAAAGAAATACTTCTTGGACCCGTGCCTTGAAATCATGGGACAAATGCAAGTGTGGATGAGCCCCAGAGGTTTCCACTGTGTCTGTTCCTTCTGTGGCACAAAGGCAGTGAGGAAGATTTTATTGGAAGGCAGTTCTGAAATAAGCCAATCAACTTCGAGAAGGTTACACAGGACAGCCTTTACCTCCAATGAAGATAGAAAAAAGGCAGGCAATGGGATTAGGAGGCAACAGGACTCTGAGGGGAAAAACTGGAAGCCGTGTCCGTGGCTCTCCTCCGCCATTTCCCAAATGGCCACCAGACACCAGAACCCCACCCACAGAAGAAGGGGCATCACGTATGGGGTGCTGAATGATACATTTAATGGCTTCTGCTTGGAAAAAGTGCTCTGCTTCCTGACACGCCCTCCAACACATATCCCTCATCCATACACGGGGTGAATGAGAACTCAGTTCTAATCCCTTCTGTCTGGTTTTTCCTTACACCCCACTGGGGCACAAAACTCTCCTAAAGAAAGAACGTCCCTCCCCTCCAGAACATCTCCTTCTTGTTTTCTTCTGGACTTTGCCAGGGGCGATTTTTCTCTCAGAGTACTGCATGGCAGGCCTCACCCATTCTTGACATTGCTGGTGGTTTTGATGCCATGAGGCACACAAATAATCTCCTAATTTTCTGTCCATGCCTTGGGAGCATAACTCAGGGCCCAGTGCAGTGAGGGGTCTACATTTTGGGGACCCTGGATCTTGAACTGTTATGGGGGCTCATTTGCAACCAGCAACAAGGTCTGGGCAACCACTGCTATCTTCTTTAATGGGGTTGTTCCACCACAGATCCCCACACCTTTACAACATATGTGGGATTGCTGAAATATATGCAGCAAAAAGTTAATTCATTTGAGTTACGCAGCTCAAAAATTGGGTCTACTAGACCCAAAGCTTTTCAGTAAGGTGGACTAAAGTTGCTTCTGGGGGCCCTCCAGGATGAGAAATCCTGAAACTTCATTAGTTTCATAGTCAATCTGCCCCAGGCTCAGTCTTCTATCAGAGGCAAGGGAAACAAGAGCAGGTTCTAAGTTGATTTCTCTGCTTTTCTCTAACCTAACAGGCGGAGAGAGAGATTGCTCAGGCCTTTCACATTCCTGCCACTCAGGGTTTAGTGACACATTTCCAGGCAAGTCTGAGCAAACCACTGCTTGTGACATCTGAGAGTCTGGGGGTGGAGAGGGCAGGGAAGCAGGAAAAGGGACTGTGACAGCCCGGCCCCCCTCCCCAGCGCCATTTCCCTCCCTGGGGCCTATGAATTATAAGCCTGTCACTTGTCAGACACCTGGGAGGAGCCTTTGTTTTCCTAGGTCGATATGGGAGTGCCAGCACACAAAGCCATGCCAGGACCCAGACAACTGGATGGCTTTCTCTCTCTCTCTTTCTCTCTCTCCTGCTCCCAGTTAGACTTACTGTGGGATGTGATGTACTCGGGGGCTTTGCCTGGGCCCAGTGGCAGGGCTTCCTCATAATAATCTTCCGGAGGAGGAGTGGTGGGCAATGGTGGAGGTGGCTCCCCAGATACCTGTGAGAGGGAAGAAGTAGCATGGATGACCTGGAGAGGTCTGTGGTGTTATAAATCTGGCAACTGGGTATGCCCATGCAGTCCAGTATTCTGTTCTCACACAGACAAATCGGGTGCTTATGGGAATCCCACAAGCAGAACCCAAGTGCTGCAGCACTCTCCTCTTGTGATTCCTAACAGCTGGCATTTGTGAGGCACACTGCCTCTAATAGCGAGGGTGGAACACAGCCTTGTCCTCCCCAAAGCACAGCCTTCACTGTGGCTCTTTGTGATGGGTCTGTCTGTGACTCAAAGCAGGGACAGGCTTGCACGATCTGCTCTGCATTTTACTGGAATCCCAAGATCTACCGACTTGAGCCAGGTGCCAAAGACATGTAGAGTTAGAATGAGCAGATGCTGAGAAGGGGGTTCGGTTTTTAGTATCAAAACTGAGCTGAGCACAACATGCTTCTATGCAAACACCCGTTCCCAGTTACCCTGAGCTTACTTCATTTCAGCAGTCTATTTGGGGGAATGGGAGTCATATTTTTTTTAAAACAACTGAAAGTCAGAAATCCTTGCTGATCTATTGGAAATTATATATTTTGTGAATCACCCTGAGACCATCAAATGAAGGGAGGTATACAAATTTAATAAACAAGTAAAATTTAAAAATCACCAGGTGTTTCTGGTGCTACCTTCTGCCTATTCCTGACTTAAGAGCACTGAACTGGGAGCACAGGAATATAATTATGGATTGTATCCAATATTAGCCAAAATTGTAATAGGTCCACTGAAATTACTAGACATGACTAAACCCATTGATTTCAATGGGTTTACTCCGAGGAGCACTTTGTTGGAAACAACCCTATGCATGGCTTGCTTTCAGAGAACCACTCCCATTCGGACAACGGATGGGCAACTTCTGTTCTTTCTCCGCCACCTCCTCTCTCCCAGACATGGCAAATTGCCACCAAGCCTTCTTCTTAGACTGGAGACAGACAATTCTCTTTTTTAAAAAAGTTAGAAGTGGTTTGACAGAGGCTGCCCTCCTCATCGTGCAGTTGTTGCACAGACACACTTCTTTTGTCCCACTATTGCTTCTGGCCAAACAGGTTTGTTTAAAACAATACAAGATGCTGACAAATCTGTTCCTCGGAGGCAAGAGTGGGATGAGGGAACATACCACAAGTAGCAATGCCTCTTTCAGAATGCCTTCAGCTCTCCAGAAAAACAACAAGAAGAAAACTTCTTGTTGGTCTCCAGCCTCACCTTGTGTCCTCCAGTAACTGCACCCAGGTCTCAATGTAGATCAGGTGCATTTCTGAAAGGGGATGGGCAAAGATCAAATGCACAGCTAGGACTTTTATCCCTGGAATGCATATGGGAGGAGAAGATGGCACAAAAATGTAAGTCTCCCTTCCTTACTGATCTGTTCCTGCTAACCGCAGCACTGGAAACAACATTAGGAAAACTGAAATGAATGTCAACACAGCTTTCCTCCATGGTAAGCTGTATTTTGCAGAACCTTAGCAAGGTGTTCTTTGTAGTTCCCCTCCAGATATCAAGTGCTCCGCCATAACCAGTCACAGTATCATTAGAACCGAAAGTGGAATAGGTTAGCGGTAGAGCATATGATTTGCATGCAAAATATTTCAAATTCACTCTCCAGCACCTACAGGCAGGACTGGAAAAGTTTCCCTGACCTAAAACCCTGGAGAACTTCAGCCTGTTAGGGCCACAGATATATTGAACAAGATGGACAAATGGTCTGACTCTGTATGAGGCAGCTTCCTAGGTTCAGCAGTGGAAAACTGAGGGTTGCAAGGACTTACCGTTTTAGCAGGCTGGCTCCTTGAAAGTTCCAAGTTAATGCCTTCTTTCACCTCCCCATCATCCTCTTGCATGTCCTGAAGATTGCCTAGGTTGCAGTCTGGTAGGAAGGTTGGAAGACAGTCACTGAGCAATGCCGCCATCAAACCTCACATGCAATCTCTGTGTTGCATTACAGAGCCCCTATGGACATCCCTCCCTCCCTCCCACTGCCCAAAGGAATTACAGATGCTAACATCTGCGCCCACAATGGTACAGGGCAGTGGAATTGTTTATCCCCTTGCTCCTGAACCACTATGGGGTATGGGGAAAATTAGAAGGTTTGGGGACGGACCCAAAGAGGGGACAAGGTCAAGGAGAAAGTGTAAGTCAGGAAGAACAGCCACATTCTGGGATGAGGTTTATACAATTGTGCAGTTGACCCTTTTACCCTGATGCTCTGTCTAGCTAGGCATTTTGGGGAATTATAATTTGAGGCTCCTAGAATGGATAAGACCTACTGAGTTAAAACTAGCTGCCAATGGAGGATTTCCTTCCATTGGAATTATTAGCTTCCAATGAGTGATTGATTTTATGAAGAGTTAAAACTATTCCCTGCCTGCTGCTAATGACCCCACCCACCCCATGGCTGCTATCCCCCCCCCCTTTTAAGTGCATGTTAAATGTAAGGATGGATTTAATGCCAACCACTTATTAATATATTTTGTGAATTTTTCACAGATATCTTCTTAATAGACATGTTGCAAAATATGTCTGCACAAGCCCCCAGGTTGCTGAATACTAGGGTGATATTGAATCACAGGTATCTTTGAATTCAAGAACAGCTGATAACCAGAGAGGGATGGTAGGGCCCCTTCAACTGCAAAGGATTAGCTTTTTACTCATGGGTCCTTCTCTGTTCTTCATGGATTTCTCCTGCAAGGATTGTTAGGAGGAAAGATGGAGGGAAGCACCTTGAGTTTAGGGAATCATGCAAAGAACAGGACACTGCCAAGGGCCACAGACTTGTTGTGCCGGGCTTGGACTTGTAACCAGCTAATCCAGACAGCTGTGGGCCAAACAGGCATAAAAGGCAGGGAAGCTCTGGGCAAGCAGCATTAGGTTGGAGCAGTTCACTGTACATACCAAACCCTTCAAAGAGTGACTCCACAAAGCTTGTGCCATTATGCAAGGTCGCTGTATTCACGTACATGTAGCTCATTTCCTTCCCTGCAAAGTCAGAAAGGATATTGCCATCAACAGGAATGATTGCATCAGACCATGAGCTAAACCAGTGGGACCTCTTGCTTCGAGGAATCCTTCCTAGATCAGCATGTCTGGCATGGAATTTTTGCATGTCACAGAGGATTCTAAGAAGTGTTCTAAGGCACATTCGGTTCATGCAAGGTGCCTATTGGGTCTCACCGCTGATCTGCATGAAACTGGAAAGATCTTTGCACATATCAACATTCTTTTACAGCTGCACCTTTTTTAGGGAGACAACCAGAAGCAGCAAGATTGAAACCTTCCAGGAAAGCTCTCATCCCAGTAGAGATCTTCTCATGGAGGAAGCCCAGTAAGCTTCCAAGGAACGCCAAGTTACTCCAGAACAGTTTGAAAACCAAGAGGCGAAATGCCAATGATGCAGAAATGCAGGTTCTCAACCCCTTCCTGTTAAGCTGGGTCTGACTCACACACACACAAAAAAAAGTAGTTTTGGGCTGCATTCATCCTATACCTTTAAAGCACATTCTTTCCCTCAAAGAATTCTGGGCACTATAGTTTACCCCTCACAGAGCTACAATTGTCAGCAACCCTTAACAGACTACTGTGCCTAGAATTCTTTGAGGAGAAAAATGTTCTTAAGATATGCTTTTGTATGTAACCAGCCTTAGTTCAACGCCAAATTTACCAGAACAAAAAATAGAGGTTTTTTTGACTGAATTTACCAATCATATCTTACACGCTCTGTAGCACTATCTCGTGCCACATTAATTTTGCACTTCTTTTCCAAGCTCAATGAAAGTGATTGGCTCCCTCTCAAAGCAGCTATTAACATCCTGAACTTTAGCCAACTTAAATTGGTAGTGCTTATATATATATATAGAGAGAGAGAGAGAGAGAAGAGGGGTGGCGATTATTTCCCACCCGCACATGAAGATTCAGAAACAAAAGAGGAAATAACTGTTGTCCGAGAGGGGCAAAGCAAAATGGAGAAGTCCTCCTCTTCTTTCAGAGCTGACTACCCCACAGAATCATTGTGTTCTGGGTCTTGCAGAGGGGATAATCGAGAGGCTTCCCAAGGAGAGAATATAAGCCTTTGGCTCTTCCCATGGAAATCTCATCTCTCAGCAGAAATCAGCCAGCAGGAAGGCTACTGGAAACACACATTTCCACAGGAAACACAGGGCAATTCCTGTCCAGCTACAGCGTAGCCAAATATCACTATTCACATTGCCTGCAGGCTTAAGAGCTACAGGTGCCTGCTGAAATGACATACATACACCCACTCCATGTGGCACTTGTTAGGTACCCCCACCCCATCTCCTGGGGGTGGAATTTATTCAGTGGCTTCCTTAAATGTAAATGTGCTACAGCTGCCTTAGAAGATAAGGAACAGTAAAAGGCAAGGTGGGGACATTTAAATCTTCAGAAGCCTGCCATTTCACCTGCCCTGCACAGTGAGCTATCACAAATATTGAGAAAGTTTGGGTGAATCCATAGGGTGCAAATAAATCAAAGAACACAATGCTCAGCTCTTGCCAGCTATTGTTTAATGCCTATTTTTCTCTGCTCCTCAAGGTCAGCTGGAGGACTCCTTCTCAATGGAACGCTCCACCAGAGGGAGTCATGTACCTCTACCAATAAAAGGACAAAGTACAGCAGCGTTATGAAGAATGACTATGGGACACACAGCAGATGTGACGCGGGTGACCCAGGAGCTGCTGTGGAGGACAGCAGGTGCAGGAAGCATGAAACAAGGGTAAAGTGCAGAAAAAAGAAAAACTGCTTTAGTTTGAAGATGGGGGGGGTGTAGTTTCTCTTTCTCTCTTTGCTTGTTTATATCAGGTGTGGGGAACCTGTGGCGCTCCAGGTATCACACGACTCCAACTTGCATCAGCCCCAGCCCAACTGGCCAATGGTCAGGGAAGATGGGAGTGATAGCCCAACAACATCCAGAGGACCAGAGAATCCCCACTCCAGGTTTATATAAAGGAGGCACAATGGCATGTGGGTTCCACCTGTGAAAATGCAGAATCTACATATGGCACATCGTCAGCTCACTTTATAAGGCCAAACCAAATGAGCTGTGGGAGATCAATGAAAAGGCTGTTACTATTATTTTTTAAAACAAACCATAAAAACTACTCATTGATGTGGGCAGAGGCAATTTGGATCAAAACTGTGGCCCTGGGGGAATAGGGTTTAATCTACACCTGCCCCATCCCAATGCTGATTCCCTGGAGGTAGACTGCTCATTCCTCCAAAGCTGCCATTTACTTCATGAGGAAAAACACACACATGCTCTTTCGTTTTGTATTTATTGCAACTGCTGTCCAGTAGCAGCTGGGGAAGATCTTAATTGCCCCTAAACCAGCATCTCCTTCCATGCTAAGAGAAAGTCTTCAGGTCATTTTTCATGAATAAGTACGAGATGACACAGCCTTAACTTAACTTTTTTGCCTCTTTAGAAGCCCTTCAGATCCTGACGGCAGGGACATTTTTTTTAAAAAAAGGGCAAGAAACAGGCCTTGCTAGCTATACAACTTGTGGCTGTCGCTACTGGAGTCAAATCAACTGGGACAATTTTTGAGGTCCACCCTTGTCATTCCCTCACACTGAAAGAGAGGAGCCCTGCACAAACAAAAGCATGTGCAGGCATGTCAGGAGCCAGGGACGTGCCACAATGCAGCAGGCGGAGATGTGTAATGTACCTTAAGGTTGCCTCAGCCTGAGGAATCACACAAAGAACAAATAAAGGGAGAAAAGGGGTCAGCCTGATGGGCAGGGGTGAGAGATGGCAGCAAGGGCTTTCTGACCTGCAGGGGGCTGCAGCTTCTGCAAGATATTTGAGACGGCTGTTTTCTTCTCCATTGTGGTAGAGCTCAAGTATTCATGGTCCAAGAGCTTGAGCAGTACGTTGAGCTCAGGGAGGAGCTGATCCAAAACTGTGGGCAGAAAAGGAGAGAATCGAATTAGGATAGGGATCACCAGCTCAGCACCCATGGGCCCCAGAGTGCCCACACGTTCCACCTAGGGCACCCGGAAAAGATCTCAGTAATTATCCATTAAAAAATCCACCAAGCACAAGAGGCAGTTTGCTCTTCCTGTTTTCACTGCCTTCTCCCACACTGAACATGGCTCCTTAAACATGCCCACAATTCATTAGATGCCAGGATTGGACAACCCTCCCTCCCTTCTGTTGTGAACAGAGGAGCAGTGGCAAAAAGCTTCTTTCTGTAAGTGAGTGCAGTAGTGTAGAAGTTCATTTTCCATTGACGGTGGTCTGACAGGGAGCACACACACATGATGTTGTGTTCCTGTTTCTTTTTCTGCTCCCTTAGACGTGGCAGTCATTTTGTGTTATATGCTACCATTTTGTGACTAGTAACCGCAGCACGCTCTCAAAATTCCAAAGGTGCCTACTGGCTCCAAAGGGTTGGCAAACTCCAAGTTACATTCCTGCTGTTTCCATCAGCACCATATGGAATATAAAAGATGGGCCGAATCAAGTGTACCAAGGTGAGCAGGGAGAGGGAGAAGCGACAAATTCCATGATACTGTACTTGGGAAAAGAATTGTCAGTTCCTCATGGGCTCCTCACCTGGCGAAGGTGCCTGTCTATACCCTTTAGCACACTACAACCAAAGCACTTCCTACTCCTTTTCCACAGGGCGTTCTCTCATTCTCTTTCTCTTATTCCATTTGCTTCAGTCAACCTTATTCTGATTTTGCCCTTTGTCAGGCAGCGAAGAGGGACCTGGGTTGCTGGATGAACAGAGCATGAGGTGCAGCCACTGCGGCCTTACTCAGCTCATATCAAAATATGGATACTATCTCCAGAAAAGGATCTTATATCAAATATAAACAATGGTGGGCAGGGGGTACAAGATCAGAGATGGACTTTTTTAAAAAAAGAAAGCAACTGAGCACACACAGCAGTTAAATGTTTCAAAAGACTGGTCTGATAGAGATCCCCAACCCTCTGGTTTTCACAGGTCCTCCACTCAATATTAGCATAAGTCTGGCCTATGTTAGGTGACCACAAGTACTAGTACTGTTACTACCATTAGTACTATTAATGTAGTAATGATTCTGCTTGGGATGTGGAATGCTAGGGGCAAAACACCTCCCAACGTCAAGATATTTGCTTTGCTGGTGGAGGGAGCTTTAAAGAGGTAAACGCTCACTTTAATCTCAACACAAGAAGCTTCCATTTGGTGAGGCAGGGATATAATTTCATTCTGATGAATTATGGGGCTATCACCTCAAGGTAGGTGCATATGAAGAGGTGCCTCAGGTCTCCCTATTTTCATGGAAGGGTCACTCCCTCATCAGAGCAGCCACCACAGCCTGAGAGCACTGTTTTTGCATGCTTTGTACAAACTAGCTCTCCTCGAGGATCACATTTACATGCTCCAATCTCAAGAGCCAGCCCCTGAACGTAGGATGGGGGAAAGCAATCTCCCGAAGATAATTCTGCAAGACTGCCAAGCTCCATGCAGTGGCACATTCTCTTGTGCTGCCCTCTTCACTGCTCTGACAACTTGCATCCTTTAACTATCACGTTCCTTTTAAAAGGCTCTTCCAAATAATGTTCCCTGGCTCAATGATGACTGACTATGCACTCAGCCAGGGCTCACTTGCTCTTCTGAACATCCCGTGGGAACAACATGCAAACTACAGCACACAACATAGTTAACCCAAAATTAAACAGCACCGTTTTATAAATGTTTTGCAGCAGTGGGGGAGGGAAGCAGTTTCAGACAAAGAATAAAACGAGGCTACAATTAAATTTCTTAAACAGCTCAGCTTGTTTTAACTTGACACCCAGCTGCACACGAGGGTGTTGTTTAAGAGAAGTCGCCTCATCCTCAGAAAGTGGTATAAAGTGCATCTCTCCCATCATAGTTAAGAAATACCTTTCCACTTTTAAAAGTCAGCCCTTTGATGGGAAATCAGCTTGTTTGGAAAGGCTGCTGGTGAATTCAGGCAATAACATTCCAAAAGAGAAAACGGTCACCATCTGCAATACAGACAGCAACTGCTATGAAAAGGAGGGCTTTGTATATAGTGTATTCTGCCTGACTCAAGAAAACCAATGGCTTGCATAAAATGTACCAATGAAGCAGACTATTTGCTTCTGCCAGTCAAAGAATCGAGGGGTTGCAGGCCACTAAAGCCCTTGTCAGTGGAAATTTTGGCATCTCAAGCCTAACTTTGCAATTCCAAAGGGCCAAAAACTTAAACATAAAAACAAAACAGAGATTCCCAGGATGCTGAACATTGACTGAGTAATAACAGGATTGTGGGTTGTCCTTTCCATTGCAGGTTCCTATATGTGACTCCTCAAGGCTCCAAATGCTGCATGGAATGCAAGCAGATGATAAAAATGATGGTAGTAATAGACATTTGGATAGCACCAAAACCCTTCCATTTGCACCATCTATTTGTAATCCTTACAAGAACCCTGAAAGGTAAGTTATTATTCCCCTTGTTGCAGAAGGGTGGGGTGAGGAAGTAAGCTGATCAAGTTGCTTGCTTGTGAGTACAGAGCAGAGCAGAGATTCAAACCTGGGGGTTCCTGATTCATAGCTAAGTCTGTTTATCACTGCACTGCATCACTACCCCAGGGAAGAAGCTACTGAGGAAGGAGCTGGGTACCGTATTTTTCGCCCTATAGGACGCACTTTTCCCCCTCCAAAAATGAAGGGGAAATGTGTGTGCGTCCTATGGGGCGAATGCAGGCTTCAGGAAGCTATCCGCAAGCCTTGCAAGCCCAGCGGGAGTTCCTGCAGGCTTTCCAGGCTTGTGGGCAGCAGCCTGCAGCCCGAAGCACGGGGCACCCTCCGGAGGGCGCCCCGTGCTTCGCGCAGGTGTCCGCAAGCCTTGCAAGCCCGACGGGAGTTGCTGCAGGCTCGCAAGGCTTGCGGATAGCAGCCTGTTCTGGGGGCTGGGGTCGGGGGAAGCTCGGGCTGGGGGGGAAATAATTTTTTTTATTCATTTCCCCCCCAAAAAACGAGGTGTGTCCTATGGGCCGGTGCGCCCTATAGGGCGAAAAATACGGTAATTCCTCCAGAGCACAATCTCTCATGCCAACAGGGCGCTCTTCTCAGTGGCTTTTGTCTCCTCACATCCCCAACACTATTCAGACGGATGGTATTACATATATTATCTACTGCAATGCAATCTACTAAGCAGCTGGCTCATTGCCTAATGAACTCTTGATGCATTATGAGGCCCTCTACTTCTGAATATTTGAATAGCTCGGCAGCAAGATACTCATCTGTTTCTTTGAGATTATTTGAACAGCACCATGCACTGTCCAGATGCTTTTTATACCAAACGCTTCACAAATTAGCTAAATAGATTGCTAGCAAACTCACTGAAGACAAGTACGCAGCAAAATGAGTCCAGAAGAGAAGAAATGCCAGAGTTGGGAGAGGTAGTATAATTTTTCAGGGATACAGTACTGGTTTCAGAGACACTTGTCATATTATTCAAAAGGGAGAATCTTACAACACTGGCCTGCATTTATGCATGTTCTTCTCACACACTCCCAGCTTGCACATTCCATCCCATTGTTATTTTCTGAATGCAGAAAATAAATGCTAATCTTGATAAGCCTTTTTTGCCATTTTAATTTAAAAAGCAATTTTGCAATCCATGGCTGTGGTCATGCCGACCCTTCTCTGTTTAAATCAAACCTTTAAAAAAGATCCTCTCACAGACATCTTCATCCAGGGCTTATCCACACTTTTTCTTGTCCCGCTGCTTCTCCCCTAGGAAAACCGGTCTTTAGTGCTCAGTCGGAGGAAAAGCAATTGCCATTTGCTCCAATCTATTGCTAAAGAGTGGGTTTTCCCTTGGAAAGGAGCAGGGCAAGTGGAAAAGCGCATTCTAGGCACAGCACAAGCTGTTAGCCGCCCTGAGCCCGGCTTCGGCTGGGGAGGGCGGGATATAAATAAAATTTATTATTATTATTATTATTATTATTAAGTGTGGACAGGCCCTAAGAGATGCCTCATTTCCCTAATTCTGCTCTCTTTGGTTCTTGTTGTCCAAGGCATTAAGGCAATTACACTCAGTATTCTTAGAACAGGTGGGCTGATGCAGCCTTAAGGCTCAAGCATCACACACTATTCCACACCAGAGGTCCACAAGCAGGCAACTGTTTGCTGACTGCCAGAGGAAGAAGACAGACATATGTCCTCATTTTTATTATTTTTTACAAAAAGGTAAAGAAGACCTTATGGGATTGCAACACGCATTTTATGAAGCAAGAATTGTTACAAAATTGGGGCATCACTCAGTCAAAAAGAGTGATTTCAACATGGGAGAGCCACAAACATGTTTAACATGGGTGGAGTTTAATGGGACTTAGAAGAGCTTGATTTAGGCTAGTGGAAGTGGGAGCATTACACTTTCTTCTAATAATTCATTCCTCATTCCTGGAACACTCTATCGAGCCTTTATTTCTATCCAGCACAGGAGTCAAACGCTTGGTTTTAATTCCTGATGGCTAGCAGGTGCTTGGATTTAGTTAAAGAGAAGAACAAGAGAGAACTGCATCAAGGCATTAGGCAAGATCACTCACTCAGGTTTCTCTAAAATCTTCCAACCTCCAGGCCCACAAAGCACAGAGCAAACCCTTTGGAGTTGGATGATATATCCTGTTAATCTATCTTTATCCCCTTCTTCAGTGTCATTAGGAGGATACTGGAAGTGCACAGCCCCAAGGCTTCCTGTAAGCCAAGATTCATAATTTATAACATGCATTTGCCATAAAGAGGATGTGATGTGGTCCTAATTGCAACCAAGGGCCTACTGAGTGTCCCAGGGGACAACAGAAGCCATTGTTCTACCATGGGGGGAGGGGGACAGGGTTAGTATGTATTATGGGATGGAGAGCATCTCCAAACACTCTGGGATACACTGTGGCCACAAGTCAGGGATAAGCAGTTGCCACAGAACTCCCCGGCACATCCCAAAAACTGTTTGGATACACAAGCCCCCTTTTTATACTTGAGGGCACTTTGCAATTACAGAAGCCAGTTTCATGAGGAAAGTTTGCTTGTTGTGTAAAGCCTTGGCCTTACCCAGATATCCAGTCATTCAGGTCTAAGCAATGCACCACTGCTCCTATGTGCAAAGTGAGAATTTGATAAGTAGCACAGATGGCAGTCCTCTAATTGAATTCCTTTGTTGAAGTTCAATTGGAAGACAAAGAACTATAAGTAGGGAGATCAGGGGCCATGAAGTTGGCCATCAATAGTTAGCAGCTGGCCAGCTGACTGAGCAGCCAAATGAGTCACCGCCTTCCCCTCAATGGAGAAATGTATTGTAGTTCTATTTAAGTTATAGTAATTTATTTCTACACTTGCATCTATAGAAATAAGTTAGCAAATGCAATTTTTGTGCAAATCAGAGTCCTCCTTTGTCCTCATTTTTGGATGATGGATTTTGTTTATTTCCTTTTTTTCTTTTTTCTGTTTGCAATGGGTATGTGGCCAGTCAGCTTGCAGCTGGAAGCTGAACAGAGGTTGACTCCATACTCTGGCAGCCATCTGCTGAGGAAGAGGTCCTTCATTTCAGCGCTATACAGTAGTTAGCAGGCAGAGATTCTGCATCAGTAACAAGCATGAGCCACAGAAGCTTTGCTGTGAGTCACAATCTAACTCAGGTAGCTTCCCCGCAACGCTCCAGGTTTTTATAAGGCAAATTCTTGCCACAGGGAGCAAGCTCTCAGCAGCATTGGCCGCAAGGTGAATTCCAAAGTGCTGACTGATGGGGATGGCGAGTAAGGTGGGTTGTTCAGACACACCGTGCACATTTCCATACAAACATCAGAAAAACAAAAGAACTTCAGTCCTCTTGTGAATATATGTCTTGTGAGCGGCAAGTGAACCCACACCCTGCAAAACTATTCACTCATGTTGTGCTGCATAGCTTTCCATTATCCTCAAGGAGGGCACAACACAGGCCTTTTCATAATGGAGCCCACTTGTTTTTCCCAGAGTGTGGACTGTCTTGGGAGATAAAAACAGACCCTGGAACACATTTGGGGGAACAGCAACCCCTATGAAACAGGTGGACTCATTTTGTTCAAGGACAATGCACATGCCTCCCTCTCTTTCGGTCTGCCCCCATCTTCATTATTTTAGCACATATTTTTGTGTAATACCAAATAGCCAAGAGCCTTTCCCATCTCATTCCTGAGCAACGTCTAAAACAGAAAGCCTTGATGGAATTTTGGGTCACAAACTACTAAATGCTAGGGGTGGTATTCTATTAAGGAGTTCTGTCAGTGCAACAATTTCTGCTTCCACAATGGGACTGTTCCCCCTCCTCACCCTGCGCCCTCCCCAAAGGTGCTACAGAGGAATAGGAGTGCCCCTGGAACAGATTTAGGGGGCACACGGGGGAGGGGAGGACAGAAGGAGACTGTTCCATTGAGCAAAGAGAAATCCTGTGCTGATGGAATGTTCACCATAGCACTATGTTGGATTCCACCCTACATGCTAAAAGGGAATTATTTATTATTACTCAGTATTCCCACCCCCCTACCTCTATGCTAGGCTATATCTAACCCCCCACTGGCTTCATATGCACGTCTGAATGACCTTTCCCGCATGAGTGGCCCTGTCCACATAGTCCACATTGTCATGTGCTCCCTTTGAGCATGGGATTCTACCATGTATAGTACTGGTAGCTCTTTCTCTCTGTATGTGTTTTTTAAAGGACAAAGCACCATACTTCAATAGTGGATACTCATATGAAAACCAAGTACAGTGGTACCTCGAGTTATAAACACCTCAGGTTACAAACTCCACTAACCTGGAAGAGTTACCTTGAGTTGAGAACTTTGCCCCAGGATGAGAACGAAAATCGTTTGCTGGTCGGCGCAGCAGCAGCAAGAGCGAAAGCACGCCTCTAGTTAAGAACACTTTCAGGTTAAGAATGGACCTCCAGAACAAATTAAGTTCGTAACTAGAGGTACCACTATATATATCCAGGTACCCCTCAGCTTTCGTCTTGTCCCCCAGCTCACAATTTGTATCCACAAATTCTAGGTCTCCCGTTGCTGGGAACAGGTTCCTAATCCCAGTTCACAGCATGTTCAGGATGCAAGCATCATAAGCCTTTTCCTGCCACCTCCGCTGATGCGCTTTTATCTTCACAAGCCTTCTGTTTCCTCCTCCCTCGGCGGGGCCAATCTAAATATGAGATTTTCAGCTTAGGTGGATACAAAGCAAAGGGATCTGGGCAGCTCCAGTGTGGGGTTTCACCTAGTGTCACCAACACTGGGTTTCAGGAATCCTGGAATGCGAAGCAGGTGGGGAGAAGGAAAGGGGTATGAGCGGAGAACACCAGAATCTGGCTGGCCAGGGTGCAGGGTTAACAGAAAAAGAGCACCTAATGTGCATGGCTATAAGCTCTCATTGCCAAGCAGTACCATCAGTGCATGAGATCAGCACTGAACATAGCCCACAAGCTGTACATTGCAACAACCTGCACATACACATGCATGGTCCCTTCAGAAAGGTCCATAAGAACAAAGGTTTATTCAATACATATACTATAAACCCACAATAAAGGCTGACATCATTTATTAATCTTTTTCATCTTCCAACCGAGTTCTTGCAAGTAACCACCAACATATACTATTCAACCTTGATCTGGGTTAGAAATTATGCGCTTTAAATGCAGCAATATTTAGCACCTATTCTGCCTTTAGAATGTTCAAAGACCTTCATATACATTATATCAATTAACACAAAAAATAATGCTTTTGAGGGCTTTCCATGTTTACTGAAGCTCCGAAATGCTAATAAATTGCAGCCTCACCCTTAACAGACGTTTTATTTAGGCAATATGAATGTGTTCACCACCATACGGCAGCTGGATGGCAGTTGGGAGCAGAGTGATTTGCTTCTGTAAATGCCAGATACTTAAACACACCCAACTGGGTCATGTGGCAACCCTCTCAAACAGTCACTCAGCCATGAAGCTCACTGGGTGATCATGGGCCAGTCACCGCCTCTCAGTCTAATCTGCCTCACATGGTAGTTGTGAGGATAAAATAAGGAGGGAGAAAATCCCTCTTTACCCTTGAGATCCACAGAAGAAAATAGGGATATAAATGGAATAAGATAAACTTTTATGCCTCTGTCAACTTCTCTCCCCCCTTCCTAATTTATTTTCTGCCCCCTTACAGTGCCACAAAATGTCACTTCACAACACTCCACTCTCTGTGTGTTGCTTTTGCTCAGCATTCTCAGAACAGGTTCACAATGAGCATGTGTTGGGCACATTCCCTAACACTGGCTGCAAAAATATCCTGTTCATAAAAACGAACAATCATTTTAAACAGTTCATAGGTCATGTCACTTACTATGTGTTCCACCTGACCTAAACAACAAATTTTCCCCCAAAAGGCAGTACAAGCACAGAAATTTTCCTTCAAAAATCAACCCACAAAACCTACTGAACTCCCTCCTCCACCCACCAAATCCTTTTTCTGCCGAAGATAATTTTTTTTGTTATTCTTCATTAACATAAAATAAAAAATACAAACGAACAATAAATAATCAAAGTTGCAAAACACAGGTGCAATACAGGTGTCGTATTTTTCAAATAAATAGAGAGCAGATAGTGTAGAAAAAGAAAAGAAAAGCACATAATGAAAGCCAAATTTCACAATTTGATGGGGGAAAGAGTGTTTTGTATATCCAAATTTGACACATAAGGAATTAAATCCCACAAGATGGTGCAGAAATGTTCAAGGTCTTCCTTACCTTTAAAAATGTGTTAATTGTGAATTATTTTCTCTGCAATAGTTTAGAGTCCACATATTATTTTATTGCAATGAGAAATTTAAGTCCAGTAGTGTCTTCCATTTCTGGGCTAAAGAAAGGTAAAGGACCCCTGGACGGTTAAGTCCAGTCAAAGGTGATTATGGGGTGTGGCGCTCATCTTGCTTCAGACTGAGGGAGCCGGCGTTTGTCCACAGACAACTTTCTGGGTCATGTGGCCACATGACTAAATTTCTGGTGCAACGGGACACTGTGACGAGTGCCAGAGTGTGCGGAAACGTCAAAGAAGTTCTCGTTGCAGCCAGCACCCATGGAAGTTCAGAAACTTGAGGCCGATTTCTCGTTTATAATGGCGGGCTGTGATTTAGCTGACTCACCCTCAACATAGGGCCACCACTCTGGCCCTATATTCAGAGGAAGTTGGATGGAATATACTGTATATATAAAAAGAGGATTTACAGTGGTTCTCTGGACTGTAATGTGAGCAGAGCTTCCTCCTGACTTGGCAACTGAAATGACAGCTGTACATACCAACAAACTGAACAACGGTTCAGCCATTCACCTTGTCCCATACCTCATGCTTCTAAGCAAGTTGCCTGGTCTTTTTTTTTTTTTTTTTTTAAATAGCTACATGTATATTCATTCATTCATTTGCCTCCTACTTAAAAAAAAGGGGGGAGGGATGAAATGGAAAAACTCATATGGGGACTGGGGGAAGGTTGCTTTTTAAATATATATATTTATTTATTTATACATATCCAACATACAACATAAAAACCAGATTCCAAGGAATCTCTTGGACTTCCATACTCCCCTTTGTGGATCCTATTGTTAATCATTTCCTCCTGCATCTTTTATGATAACCCAAATCTTACCTCTCCATTGTGTCCAAAATTCACCATTAATCTACAAGTGATATTCCAATCCTACTAATGATTTTAACTGTTTACAATGTTTTTTAAGATAAGTTATAAATTTCCCCCATTCCTTATTTTAAATTTGGTCTTCCTGATTTCTGATTCTTCCGGTCATTTTAGCCATTTCGGCATAATCCATCAGCTTGGTCTGCCATTCTTCTCTGGTAAGACTTTATCTTCTTTCCATCTCTGGGCCAATAACATCTGTGCAGCGGTTGTTGCATACATAAATAGTATTTTCTTGGGATTTAATTGGGGGAAGGTTTGAGTGTGACATCAGGGGTGGCCAGTCAGACAACCTGTGCCACACACACACACACACACACACCCATCCACACACACCCCTGGTTTGTGCTGCATACTTGCAGAACACTTTTCTCCCCAGAAAAGAGATCCTGCAGAAGAAAGCTGTGTTTGGAGGTCACTGTAAAGATGATGAACATCCTCACCCTCAATATTCCTTACAATTATCTGGCCCAGACTGAATGCAATGCCACACCTGGGACAGCCAACAAGATGCCCTCCAAAGATTGTTGGATGACAGTTCCCATCACCCATACCCATTTTGTATGCTGCCCATGGCAAGGAAGAGCACAATGTTGGCTACCCCTGTAGCTCAGCAGGAATGGGCCTGCTTCAGTCCTGGACACAGTCCTCTGATGCAGCCATGAGAAGAAGGTTGTAAGCGTTGCTACTTCCAAACTGGGAACTTCAGCCTGTTTACTGAACCTAGGCCAGGGCCAGAAACCACAATTTGATCTTACCTTGTTTCAGCAGCCCATACTTTAAACTAACCATATGTTGGCCTGGTTTGGGCGTAGCAATGGTTAGTTTAAACCAGGAAACAGATGCTTCCAATCTTCTCACAGCCATGTCAGAAGGAGAGGAGGAAAAGTGCTTGCACCCAAAGCTCAAACATGCTCTTTTCTGTAATGCTAAACTATGGTTTATTACAGCTGAATCAATTTTGCAATGTAAATCAGGACTATCATCTCCATATTGCAGTTGCAGCTGAGTATGGGGTACATAATAGTGACTTCACTAATGCCAGATAAAGAGTTCATGCCAGAGGGGACATTTGAATCAGAGATCTGGTTCATGTGCCAGTCTCTTCTTAGCTACAACATGATGCTAAAAAGTGCTAAAAACTAGAAGTGCTATTCTTAGCTGGCTCTTCTAAATCCCTAGGTGTCAGAAACAAATGTTTTGGACCAAGCACCGCACAATGCCCAGTTTGTAGATACACAGAGACCCAGGCATGTGAGACGTTCTCATTCCTGAGTAAGCAGATTACCAAGCGTCTTAATGGGGCAGATTTGCTCATCAGCTTCAGAGTCCCAACAGACTGGGAAGGGTCAACTGCTAGCTCATCAAGCGATGGCCATAAAGCAGGCAACAGAGTGGGCAAAGAGACAAAAATATCCCCAAACAGTCTGCCAGTCTTTGGGCTGATAAGGCCGGCTTGTTGTGACCAAAAATTGCAAGCCAGTGAGCTCATGCAGTGCCGCATCGATGGAGAGCTCTGGGAGTTGGGATGTGAGTGGCTGGGGTATCAACAGAGTCTAAAAGCGCCTTTGTTTTACCTTCCTTCCTTCTGTCTGCCTCATTAAATGCACATGCAAAAATTAAAGAGGAGAAAGAACCACTAATCAAAGAGGCCTGTGATCCGACATGGGGCAGCCGGTTGCTGAGTAGAGGCCACCCAAGAGAGAGGAGAACAGGAAAGTCTTAATATTTAAACTCGTTCGGCTTCAGTCCCAATGTGGCAGCTTCAAGGAGCAAGCTAATTGGGCACCTTAAGCCCCTTTTTGTCCAGCATCTTGGGTTCCCCAAAAGTTTCTGCAATGCTGAGGCTCCTAAACATATCTGAATTTGTATCCTGCCTAGGTCAGCTGGGTCATGCAGCAAGTGACATGGTCTGGTCCCTCCTAGACCTCTAAGGGGTATAACTATATGATCCCATTGAGAAACACCCATTGCTAATAGCAGCGGGTCATTCCAACCCATCAATCTCCAAGGCGTTTTCTAAAGTGAAATATGTATAATGTAAATCCATCTAGCTGAAAACCACACTGACAAACAGTCTTGTGGTTTATTCCTGTTTCAACCCCTTTCTAAAGAAGGGTGAAATTCAGAAACAGTTTCCCAACTATATATTTTGAAGCAATTCCATTATGCCATTAGGGTGCAGCTCATGAAAGCTGCAGCTTAAGGCAACATACACAGTGTCAGCTACACCAGGGATATTGAATGTCACTTGTGCTAGCTTACTGCAAATACACACACTTAAATAATTGCTGCCAATGATATGCCCAAATATGGTAACACATGCTGTTTCTTTGGGCAATGTGTCAACTGGAACATCCTTCCTCCAACTTTTTGGCTTATTAGCCTGGAACACCATTCCCCTCTTGTCCCTCTATCACTGAAGTGTGGGGTGGGGGCCCCCATGCTGGCCTTGTCTCTTTGGCAGAAACATCATTTCCTACCATCTGTTGCACTGAGATTCCTTGTGCATAATGAGTGCTCTCCTTCTACCTAGTGTCCAGAGGTCTTTTGGATGGATGGATGGATGGATGGATGGAAGGAAGGGCTCATCTACACTTCTGCTTGCCCTATGCCTAAAAAATATTGGTTTGAGCAGTTTTCCGCTTGCCCCACTCCTTTCCCAGGGAAAACTTACTCTTTAGGGCTAAATCGGAGCAAATGTGAATCTGGAGAAAGACTGAATTGCCCTTTGCTCCTATTGAGCACTAGAGAGTGGTTTTTCCTGGGGGAAAGCAGTGAGACAAGAGGAAATGTGGATAAGCCCAAGGAAAAAAAGAAAGAAAATGAGGAATCCTGGCTCCATCTTGGGCACACTGAATAACTATCAACAGCAGCACCTTGAGCCACTTTAAGGACAGTCTCCATGCTTATGTCTGTGAACTGCCTTAGATTCTGAGCTATGAATTATGAAGTTCTTAGTTCAAATCTCACATTTATCAAGAATTCAACAGATATCATAGCTTTCTCCAAGGCTGCCCCAACTCAAAATGCGGGGATGATAATACTGACCTACTTTACATGGTAGTTGTGAGGATTTCTGAGACAAATGTATGTGCACTGGTGTTTTGAACTTTGGCTGAGATCTACAGATGAAGGGTGGTATGCAAATTTAATAAATAAGTAGAATAAAAATATATAAACACCAAAACAAAAAAAATTCCTTCCAGTAGCACCTTAAAGACCAACTAAGTTAGTTCTTGGTATTAGCTTTCGTGTGCATGCACACTTCTTCAGATACACTGAAACAGAAGTGTCATGTATAATGAGATAAGAATCCAATGTCTTTGTTCAGACCAGGTCTCTCCATGGTTTTAAGTTTGGTGATAAGTTGCAATTCAGCAGCTTCTCTTTCCAGTCTCTTATCTCATTATACATGACAAAGCCATTTTTCACCTTCTCACCCCTTGCTTTTTCCTGTAAGACCTATTGCAGTCGTTAAGAGTCGTCAACAGGCTCATCACAGCTATCTGCCAATCACCCATTTCCACCACCCTTCTGAGTAATACCCCTCCCCACCTTCTCACTATATAGAAGGGTCTGGAAACTTCTGTTTCAGTGTATCTGAAGAAGTGTGCATGCACACGAAAGCTCATACCAAGAACTGACTTAGTTGGTCTTTAAGGTGCTACTGGAATTTTTTTTGTTTTGACTATGGCAGACCAACACGGCTACCTATCTGTAATATAAACACCAAGTTATATATATGTGAACAAGTTACAGTGATGCCTCGGGTTACAGATGCTTCAGGCTGTGTTTTTTCAGGTTACGCTGCCAAAACCCAGAAGTACCGAAATGGGTTACTTCCGGGTTTCGACGGTTGCACATGTGCAGAAGCGCTAAATCACGCTTTGCACATGCGCAGAAGCACCGAATTGCAACCTGCACATGCGCAGATGCACGTTGCGAATGCTGCGGGTTGTGAAATTGCATCCCACACGGGTCACGTTCGCAACCCAAGCGTCCACTGTATATATAAGCTGGGCTAATTTATTTGTATACTGATAATTTGCTTTAAATTATTCTACGTACCTGTACATCACTGAGAGATTCCTTGATTAAATAGTTCATAAATTCTTCTAAACAAAAACAAATGCCTGGTATGTTTGAAAAGCAGAATCAGCGGAACTATTTTGTACATCTGAATAGGTATGTCAGGTGGGATTCAAAGAACTGAGTGAAAGGGAAACAGCCTCTAATGTGTCTTAGCTGAATTTTATTTCTCCACGACTTTCTTACATAGTTGGCATGTCTGTATACCAAGTACGGTAATTTTGTGTACAGTAGCCCTTAAACTATACTTCCCTAATGAATAACACCTTAAGCTTCTCTTTGAGGATTTTTCTCCTACCCCCTTAGGCTGAAGAGCTAAAAGAGCATTGGCTTGGGGAGGGGGGGTGAGTAATGTTAAAGGGATCACCCCATGGTCTGATGTTAGCGGAAGAGTTAAGGTTCCAGGAACTCAGCCAGCTCAAGCTCTCTGTGAAGGATGCAAGAAGATTGTATGTCAATAAACAATATTAGCCATAGCAGCTTAATCAGCTGTGGCTGTGAAGCCACAAAGCCCTCAAAAGGGGGAAACAAACAAACATCAAAAGGCATCTCTGCATCCTTTTAGAGGAACTGAAAAATCCACATCAAAGTAGATTGAGGAGATGGAGGGATCTGAACAGGTGAATGCAAGGATCCCCCCTCCCAGCTTCTTAGTTCACTGAGCAGGTTATGTGGACTCCCTCACCTACTTATAGTATTAGTGAACATTTCACATTTGCTAGGGTTGCCATATGGCGTTTATTTTTAAGCGTTCACACACTAGGCATAGCCTAACCGTAAGGGATGTTTGGTTTTTTAATGCTAGCCTTCTAGCTGATCATTTCTCTAAATTTGTGAGTATTTTTTAATGTTTGGGTACAAGAAGTATTAGGGCCATTTTTATCCTGAACTCTGCCTCTGCTGAGATGACAAACATTTGGGGAACGGTTCTAGCCCACGGTACTGGAAATCTATGCTTAGTACCCAGTTAAATGGTGTGCGCCTCCTTTACCTCTTGCCTACGTTTAGATCAGAAAGCAGACCTTGCTGTGGTTTGTGCAGAAGTCAGATGCGTCATGCTTCTTGTTCCATGCTCAAATGCTATCCTATCCAAAAACCCAACAAATAACACAAGACCCAAGGAAAACACAGAGGAACAAGAAGTTTTTGTAACTTCCCTTTTACCGGGACATGTTTCAGTGCTTGAGCATGGAATGCTATCTAGAGCAGCCAGACTTTGCCAGCTTGGTGCCCTCCAGATGTTTTGGACTACAACTCCAATCAACCCTAGTCAGCACAAATGAGCTAGCTGAGTCTGGTGAGAGTTGTAGTCCAAAACATCTGGAAGGCACCTGGCTGACCAGAGACCAACCTTTCATTCAAGTTGTTAAACATGGCACAGGAAAATCTAATGAGAAACAGTGCATCCCTATGCATGTCTACTCAGAAGTAAACTCTATAACATTTAATGGGGCTTTCTCCAGGTAAGTGAATAGAGGATTGCAGCCTAAATTCTTTCTTTCCTAAAATAATGAGGACTTGGATCTCTCATATCTAAATTCAGATCTGAGGAAGGAAGTACAGAAGATTAGTTTGGGAAAGGCCTAGTATGTAATCGTCCCCAACCATGTATCCATAGTGCCTTCATCTAGCTAGCATCTCTATTTGCAGGCTTCTGGATATAGAAACTTGCAAGTGTGGGAGCCTCTGACGCCCTGCCTTCCTTCCTCATTACAAGCACTTCCTTCCAGTTCCAGGTGAAGGCCAAAAGGCGGTGGGGGGCAGAGAATAACCATTGTTTGTAGCTTAATACAAAGCACTTCCTGTTGCTCAGACCCCAAGACAATCAGCTGCCTGAAAGTAGAGGACTTATTGAGGAAGTAAACAAAACAACCCTTCAGAGAGCACTTTTCCCTGCCCCATCTTGAAACTCATAAATAGATGGACATATCCAAAAACAGAAAAGGAAGCGAATCTTGAGAGGACTTGATTAAGGGATAGTATGCTGAAGGTACAAAATGTACTCCAGGAGATTTGTATGCACTGGCTACAGTGCAACCAATTCAACACCTACTGTTTTCCTGGCAGATTATTAGAATTGATGATGCAGAAAGATATGCAACCTTTCAAGATGTCAAAACTGGCCATATGCATGGAGAAAACAGTGCATATCTATTCTATATACCATGTGAAGCTACCTTAGACCAAGTTAAAATATGGGCCAAATTTCCTCTTCTACCCACCTACCAGACTTGCAGGAGCCCTTGTCCTCTTCTTCTCCTTGCCCCTCTACATACTATCCGATTCCTTCCCTCTGGAGACACCAGGATCCTGCTATTTTATGCATGCAAAGCATGTGTCTACTTACCCTAATTTTTACAAGCATGCTAAGGACTCAACAATCTAAACACAGGAGAGCAGGAGATGGTCAGTCTTCCATTTCCTTCCCTTCAAAATGATCTCTTACACCTTAACTTTGCCATCATCTTATGCCAGCATCTCAGCTACTATCCTGGACACTCAGTGCTTCCGCCTTGGTACCTCCTATGGATGCTGACCACAGTTTTCTCTCTTACAAGCCAGAGTTGAAGAACCACAGGCATTCATTGCCCTTTTCAACACCACTGCAACTGTTCCAAAAAGCTTTGTACAAGTTCCATTCATAACTTATTTTCAATGGAAGTGAGGAGTCTGAAGTCTAGGTCATCATTTCTGAGGGGAAACACAACTCTCTCATAATTGTTCTTTTGTGCCTATAGTTTTCAGGTTGACAGGAACTCCAGCTAGAAATATGCCTCCCACTCTACACCCACATCTACCGGTTCATTGTCTCGTAACACACACTGAAAGCTCTATAGAAATTGTAAGTGTGTGATTGTTCTTAATTCATGCATCTATTTGAATTGCCCAAATACAGGTCACCACAGGAAAACTAGGCTTAACAATCTAGAAAGCAAAAGCAAGAAACAATGACCAAGATGCTTAGCACTATTTTTCATAGGCAAAACATACCTCTCTGCAGGTATTGGGGAAGGTACATCTTCTTAAATACTTGGGCGTCATCATACTGGGCTTTGTACACCAACACCATACCCGACAACTGCCTTGGAAAAACTGGGACATCCTCTCCCCCCCCCCCCCATTTTTGGCACCTTGCTCTCAGGTGCTTCTGGGCAGCATTTTTTTTGGTCCACGATCTTGCGCAGTGCCCCAAAAAGCGCATTTCCAGGTGCCGTGCCAGATAAAAGTGCTTTTTTCCCCAGGTCCGCGATATCACATGGGTCACATGACATGTGCAGGATTTCGGACCTGGAAGATGGTTTCCCAGATTTTGACTGTATCACGTTGGAGGGTATTGAATTTGGTCCAGTGGTTAACAGGCAGGCTTGACAAAGTTTTAAGGCTTGGTGTAACTATCACAAGTTATAGCCTGGCATTAGCAGCAGCCTTCAGACCATCTTCAAGGGTAGCCCCATGTACAGCACATTAAGCCATCCAAATGAGTTATTGAAGCATAGACTGATGCCAGGATGTGCCAGTCCAGGAATGGCCACTGCTGGCACTCACCATAGCTGAGCACAAGCACTCCATTCCATTGAAGGCAGGTGAGCCTCCAATGAGAACTTTGAATCAGTGAATGCTCCCAAGCTACACACTTGCTTCCTTCATAGGAAAAGCTGCCCCATGTAATAATGTTCATTAATTCCATTGAGTATAACTCAGTTGAACACCTATACTCCCATAGCAGTTGTGCCTTCAGATGAGAATTATTAGGAGCGATATATGCTGGAAAGAGTTCACAAAAAGAGTTTACAAACCCTTTGTCCTGATAGGCATGGCAGTTCCACTCCACAACCCAGCCACATTAGTGCTCCACTCCTTTAACAAACAAACACACACACACACACACACAAAACCAACTAAGTTCATAACAAATTAACCAGGACTGCTGACCCCTTAGTATTACCACAAGGAAGCATTATCCTGCTCCATCCATGCATCAGTCTCAGAGATCAAAGACCAGCACGCCTCATTTTTCAGCCCAGATTAGCAGAAGAGAGGAAAGAATTCCCATCATGATGAACTCACTGTAAAACAAGAAAAGATCTATGCCTCATGGGGCTTTTATCACTGTAAGATCGGGATGATTAATGTTCTCTTTCTGATAACCCTACAGAATCAGCCTTGAAAGATGAACATAAAATCCAGTCATTTCAAAGAATGGAATTAAAATGCAGCGGGGGATGGTGGTGATGGTCTTGCGTTTCCATTGTCTAGCTGGCTTGGTTTCATTTACGGTTTCTTAAAATAAATCTGGATAACCTGTAGAGTAAAAACAAAAGGTCAGACTTCTTATATTAGCCACAGTCCAGGAAGCGTTCCATAGGATGGGGATCGCCAACATGGTGCCCTCCAGAGTTTGTTGAACTACAAATATTAGCATTTCTAACCATTAGGCTATGCTGGTTGGGGTTGGTGGGCATTGGTGTATACGCTCTGTAGTGCACCACACGGGCTGCCCTTGTTATAGGTAATGTACTAAGGGTGGCAGCTTGGCAGCTGGTGAAATAAGCGAAGGGGAAGAAAAATGAGAGGACCAACAAGAGAAGGACGGGGATCTTTTTCATCCCAAGGGCCACATTCCCTTCTGGGGGCCACCTGCAAGTGGTAGGTGGGGCCAGAGCAATCAATATATGTGAATTTGAACTTTGTACATTTTGCTAGTTTTGGTGCATGCTCACACAACACTCTCTGTCCCTCCATCCAGGGGAGCATTGCCAGAGTTCAAGGACACATTGCAGCAAAGCGAAAAACACTCCAAGCAGGAGGTGTGGTTGGGGAGGAGGTGGCAGCCTGCAGAGAGACCCAGGAGCCAGATCAGAGTGACTTGAAGGGCCAAATTTGAGTCCCCCAGCCCTGCTATGCAGGAGAAAGGTAAGACCACTGACCAGGCTTTCTTCTGTGCAGCAAAAGCAAACGTCTGAAGTGGTTTCAAGAATGCAAAAGACCAAGGAATGGAGTGGGAACAACCCATAAGACGGCTTACTATCACAAAGAAAGTAAACATTCCTTTAGAAAGCAGAACACCTACCAACTGTTTGATCCCCAGCTTATTATTCTGACACTGTTCTTGGCCAGACCCCTAAGTGGAAAAGAGGGAGCAAAAAAAAACTTAACTTAAACTTTAACTTAAAAGAGGGAGCAAAAAAAAAAAAAAATCCCTCAAAGCAGGAGTTGCTTTAGGATGCTCTTCCTATAAAAGTGGTGTTGTCTTTTGACACACCCTCAACCCAGTTTGGGGCAATAAAGCCTCGCAGTCCTCCTTGATTACATGAAATTACTCTGGTGTGGCTCTCTGAAGTTCAGAAGTCTCTCCAATTTCCACAGCTCAAGATGAGCATTCGGCATCAACTGGAGAAATAAAGAACATGTGTGTGTACTAAGAACAATTTGTTCCAGCACCACCAAATGATAAATATTCAAGCTGGTGTTTGTCCTAAACCATTTATCAGCCCATCAGGCCAGAATAATTTCTACAGCATTATCAATGGGTCATCTCATGTGACAGAATGGCATCTCATGCCTGCCTATATTTAAAATGTCTCCATCCAAGGGAATCATTCCTCGGCCAAATGTATAGGACCATGGGGAGACCGACGGTTGAGAATTCAAATTCCGTACTCAAAGGGCAGTATTATGTAGCACGACTGTAAAATATGACACCCAGAAGTATGATCGGCCCTTTTGGGCGTCCCTGAAGCAACACCCCACACAAATTATATTCCCATCTATGAAGGAGTGTCCTTATTAGGACAAAGGAATCACCTTATCACATTCATCTTCTACATGCCTCAACACTAGCTTCTTTTCCATTCCATTTAAATAAACAACTGCACATGACAAACTGCATGCAATTCCCCATTTGCCAGCATTTGCAGTGAAGATTTTTGAATGGGTTCAGGACTGCAATACCTCAAGGTCTGCCTCTCCCCATATGAACCAACCCCGCGATCATCACCTGAGGCCCTTCTTTGTGCCCCTTCAACAGGTGGTCTGGAGGGTGGCAACTCCCAGTCATTGTCAATTATACTGAACTAGAAGAACCAATGGCCTGATTCTAATGTTCATATATCAATTCACAGGAGTTTTGCCTTTCAATCCTATGAAGTGGCCATTCCTATTATACAGAGACAGCATTAGCATGATGCAGTCAGTTTATTATAAAGGATGGAGGCTTTAGGTCTATCTTTCCTGCCTACAGCAGCCTAGGGGCAAATAATGCTTTCCTCAATGCTGAAGACATTGGGGAAGAACCCCAACATAGGTCTTAATTTTCCTCAAGGCTGAAGGCCAAGAGAAGGGAGAGACCAGCTTCTCCCTAATTGCCTCATGCATGCAATGACAGTGCTACCAAATCATATAAACAGAGACAGAGTGTTTTTACAGACATTGCTATTTCTGATCTTTGTTTGTTTGTTCTCTGGCCGCTTTGTAGATGCGCCTAATTTGACGTTTCACATTCTGTGCACGGAATTGCTCATTTTGAGGATACAATAACAGGTTGTTTTAAAAGTTGTTGGGGGGTGGGGTGGGGAGGGAGCTGAAACTATAAATAAACTTCTGAATGAACATATTCTCAGGTATACAAGGAAAACGCCAATTCTTTGAATTTCCTCAAAGAATTAGGCAAGAGCCTGTGCAAAGATTCGAAGTAAATGCATCATATGTCATATGCAGCACAAAGCATTACAGTGGTACCTCAGGTTACATATGCTTCAGGTTACATGTGCTTCAGGTTACAGACTCCGCTAACCCAGAAATAGTACCTCGGGTTAAGAATTTTGCTTCAGGATGAGAACAGAAATCGTGCTCCGGCGGCACAGCAGCAGCAGGAGGCCCCATTAGCTAAAGTGGTGCTTCAGGTTAAGAACAGTTTCAGGTTAAGTACAGACCTCTGGAACGAATTAAGTACTTAACCTGAGGTGCCACTGTATTGGGGCTTACTGCATTGAGTCAAAACCTAAGCATAGGCTAATACTGTCTACTTGGCTCCAACTCACTGTGACCAATATTTGGTGTACTTCTCAATGTTAAGCACATATTTATCTACCTTTAATCTTTTTTATTATTTATGCTTTAGCACAGAGTTAATTCAATGCAAATATTAGGAAAAAATGGAGGAATTGTGTGCTCTAGGGAGGGGAAGAGGAAAATAGCAGGATTATGTGAAAACTTTAAAGTTTACAACAGGAAATTCCCCTGAAGAAGCAACTATCTTGTTTTTAAGACAGGGAAGGGTCCTACTGGTGCTAACTCCACTATTACACAACACATTGTCTGAATATGGGAAATATATGCAAACCATAAAGAAGTACCAATGAACTAAAACACAGGAAGCTACCTCAGATCAATTCAATGGCCCACCCAGCTCAGTTTTGTCACTACAATGTCACCCTCTCTCCAGGATTCCAGCAAAGAGTCTTCTCTCTCAGACCCACCTGGAAATGATGGAGGTTGAACCTGGGATTTTTGCATGCAAAGTACAGTGGTACCTCAGAAGTCAAATGGATTCCATTCTGGAAATCTGTTCAACTTCCAAAATGTTCAGAAACCATAGCACGGCTTCTGATTGGCTGTGAGAACCTCCTGCAGCCAATCTGAAGCCACGGAAGCCCCACTAGATGTTCAAGTTCCAAAGAATGTTCACAAACTGGAACACTCACTTCCAGGTTTGGGGCGTTTGGGAGCCAAAACATCGGAGTACCAAGGCGTTCTGGATCCAAGGTACGACTGTATGCACTTCACCACTGAGCTACAGCTCCACTAACTGGCTAAGAGGTCAAATAGTAAGGCTGCACACACACATTTAAAGTATACAGAGTGCAGCAGAACTCTGGATAATATCCAGTCAAGGTTGCCTCCAGTGTTTGCTGCTCTGATCAATCTGTAGAACCCTAGCTTTCAGCAAGTGTGACTGATTATGATTATTATTTTTAAAGTGCATAACTGCTTTGGAAAGGAAGAGTTAAACTGCACACATACCATACCTTTAAAGCACATGATGCCCCTCCCAAGAATCCTGGAAACTGTGATTTGTTAAAGGGACTTGGATTTTTAACTGTGAGTGGACAAAACTGAAGTTTGCAGGATTCTTTTGGGTTTGTGTCAGGTGCTTTAAAGGGATTGTATTGGTCAAAGCAGTGAACACTGGAAGTAAGCTTTGCTGGATATTATTCAATGTTCTGCTGCACATCCACTGGAATATAGGACACTGATGTCCTATGTACACAAACTTGTCTCCCAGGGAAATTTAAACGGTGTCCCTGCCAAAATTTAGGAGAAAAAAAATGAAGTTCATTTTTGTGATGTCCCCATATCCATGAGGATGATAAAAATAAAGCCAAGAAAACCAGACTAGATGTGCTTCTATTTGCATTCTTGGATATCACATTTCCAAGTGTTCTGCGGTAAAACATGAGCCCATTTTAAGTCTTTGTTATTCTGTTCCGTTGGTAAATTCCATTCTACACATTTCTTACTGGCGAAGGTGCAAGGAGCTCCGATTTGGTCTACCAGTTCGGATTTTGCAAGGCTTAGATAAATAAGCTTGGAAAGGAACTGAGGTCTGGCTGCGGGGCATGCATGAACTGCGATTGCTAGATAAAAGCAGCATTTAATTGCCAACAACATTGTACAGGAAAGCTCAATCAAGGAACCAAATGCTTAGCAGCATGTTTGGCCCAACTGCTCAACACAAAAACAAAGCCAATAGATTTTAAAAGCTAATAGAAGTGAGGTCAGCCCTAAATGTGGGAGGGTGGGCGTACAGCTCTACCACTCACAATATGGGTCCTTTAAACGCTACCATAGGATGTCATGGAAATATAAGAATCTGCCCTTCAGTGAGTTCAGATCATTAGTCCATCTAGCTCAGTACTGTTGACATGGACTGTCAGTAGCTATCCAGAGTTTCAAGCAGGGAACATACCCAGCCCTACCTGGGGTGCTGGGGATTCAACCAAGGGCCTTCTGCCTGAAGAGCAGATGCTTTGCCACTGAGCTACAGCTCCACACATGTCCATCATGTACTGAGCCCATGGCCAGAAACTGAGCGATCACAACTGGTTGGTTGCCCAGATGTTCAGAAGCTGCTCATGGATAAACAGCTGCCTACGGCTAGGGTGATGTTTATTCCCCAGGGGTGGGGAACCTGTGGCCCTCTAGAGGCTGTTGGACTCCAAATCTCATCATCCCTGAACATGGGCCATGCTGGACATGCTGATGGGAGTCAGAGCCCAACAACATTTGGAGACCCACGGGTTCACCATGCCTGGCTTAAAAATTACCCTTTAAAGGGGCAACACTAAACATACTGTATTTACAGTGAAGTAAATCCTATTTAGCCCAGTGGAACTTCACGGCATGTTGTTTTAGGTCAAAACCAGAAGTGTGCATGTATATTAAACAACATGGGCTCACAACTTTGGCTCTAAAGCTGGAGTGGGAAGGGGGTTCTTCTTATACTTTGGGAGTGTGCAGGGGAAGAGAGCAGAAACCACCAATTCTCCACCACCTTACAACCCTCAGCTTTGCTGCTTTAGCATGTTTCTCCAATGCAAAAAGGAAACAGGGAAGGAGAACAAGTCTTAAAAACAGACATTGTACATGGAGGCAAGGTGGGGAAGCCAAAACCTGCGGTCACATGTTTGTGATTTTTATTATTATTACTTGCATTGCACTTTTTACTACTCCTGTTAGGCATGTGCCATATGGAGAACGATGGAATATGCATGGAAATATATATCCTACACATACACACCCATCTCGGACCTTAAGTTGCTCTTTTTTGCACCCCATTCCCAAAGCATTCACAGATGAAAAATGGGAGGGGGGCACCTGCAGGCTTGTAACACCCCTATTCTCACACCAAGGATTGTTCTCCTAACTCCCCAGCACCTCCATTACCGGCCCAGTCATTAGACATTTCTGTTCACTGAACATAACATTCACTTACTTCCCAAGATAACATTTGCTGATTTCATAAGGAAGTCGGTCCAGCAGCAGATTCCGGAGAAGGGTGTGTTAGTAGTAAACGGACCATAACCTTTTCTCTTTGACACACACATTAAAACTGTTTAATATCACAGTGGATCTGGCTGGACTTATTAGATAACAGCAGCTACTCAAACATATTTCGCAACATTTGCTGCAGGGATAGAAAGTTCAGGGGTGGGTGAGTGGATGGAAGGAAGGAAGAGAAGCAGGTCACCGACATTTTTGTGTTCATGTGTATCGTTGTGTACATTCACACATGTGTGTGCTGGAGCAAAGATGCATCTCTCCTACTCAGAGATAATTCTGGAGGCCCCAACAACATGGCACTGAGCCCAAGTGCACAGGCATGCATTCAGTACCCATGGATCCTGAAGGGGCAAAGGGGGTCTCAAGAATGTGCAGGCTAACCCCACCCCCAGATACTGATCACGCACCCCAGATAGCAAGTGATCTGCATCAGTCTGAAGGGAACCATATGTGCACAGCTGGGACTCTCCCTGATGGCACAGAGTTCCCATTCCCATGGAGGGACCCTTACACACATACACCTGCACTCACATTGGCAGAAGACTATTGCGTGCTGGGTTTGTGTGTCTGGCTAGCACATTTGTGTTGGCTTCACTCGAATGAATGAGGCTAGGCTGGGTGTTCAGTATCTACAGGTACTAAACACATGAATAGGGAATATACTCTAGCAAGATACTCCCCCCCACCCCCGCGCAAGAAAAATCTCAGTACAGTAAAAGATGGAACAGGAACACTGTGGCATCTTAAAACAAGGGCCATCTGGGAAGCTAGGGATAATTGGTGAATATGAAAGCATGTGGCAGAGCCCAACTAGACAGCATAGATTTATAGCAAAAAATTGTAAACCCTGCTTCAGTTCCTGTGTATAAACTGCAACATCAAGATAATAGCTTCTTTTGAAGACTGTGTTGCAATGGTTACAGCATTCTGGGATAATAAAAGTTAGTTCTGTTGAAGGGTGAAAAACATGTTTTGAAACATCAAAACAGATGCAGCTTATTATTTTTCCCTTTTTTATTGATTTTATCCCTTCCAAGTTAGAAGAGAGCTGCTAAAGTCACCACTGAAGATTATTCATTATCAGCTATGCCCCGTATCATTATGCACGTTTGAGATGGGTTTTTGGAAGATGTCTGTGGGTGAATTTGTTTTATGTGTGGATATCAGTGCATGCTGACCAACACACAGTCTTCGCAGTAAGGCTCTATACCGATGGCATGATTATCACAACGACCATAGAATCTTATCTGCTGCAGCCTTCATCCACCTCCACAGCCATTGTAACATACCGCTTGTTATCTTCTGCCTGTTCTGCCATTGAGGACTTCTTGGAAGTTCTCAGTATAACATTGGGAAATGTTCACTTTCCTACCTGGGCAGTTATCCACAGGGGCTGACATTGATGCCAAAATCCAGCATTGCCTGAGCTCTGTGAATGCAGCTGAGCAAAGTGCAGAGTGTTTGAGGACCAGGACATTTGCAGAGAAACCAATATGCTTGTTTACAAAGCCACTGTACTACCAATCTTACTGTACGCATGTGAAACATGGACCACTTATAAACGCCATCTCCAACTCCTTGAAAGATTTCATCAACAATGTCCCTGAAAAAAAATTCATATCACTTGGGAAGACAGGTGAACTAATGTCAGTGTCCTGGAAGAAGCAAAGATCACCAATGTCGAAGCAATGATTCTTCAACATCAACTTCGTTGGACTGGTTGTGTTGATGGGATGCCTGATTATCATCTTCCAAAGCAACTACTCTATTCCGAATTTTAAAATGGAAAGCATAATGCTGGTGGTAAACAAAAGAGGTTTAAAGACTCTCTCAAGGCAAATCTTTAAAAATGTAATATAAACACTGACAATTGGGAAACGCTGGCCTGTGAGTGCTCCAAGTGGAGAACAGCCTTTACCAAAGGTGTTATGGACTTTGAAGAGCTCAGAAGAAGGCACATTTGGCAAACCCTCACCATGATCAACTCCCACCCAGAAACCTATATCTCCACTGTGTGGATCCAGAATTGGCTTCCACAGTCAACTATGGACACTTCTGTGGAAGACAATCTTACTTGGCTATGAGTGATCACTAAAGAAGAAGAAGAAGAAGAAGAACATCATTATGCAGGAGGATTGATTCATACGTTAGTCATGATATAAATATGTTTGCATTATTCATTACAATATAATGTCTCAACAATATCTGAAGGGTCACCGGTTCACCATCCCTGTAGTACACACTGATGTCATCAGTGGTGCTTTACTGAGTGACACATGAATGAATGAATGAATGAATGAATGAGAGAAAAGCTTATAATCTAAGCTTTAATAATGCGAAGATACAAATGAAGGCAAGGACAGGAGCTGAAAGTAAACAAATGACAACTATATGTTCTTAGTAAATCATGTTTTTAATTAGACAAGTTCTAATATGCTTTGAAAAGCAGTTTGAAAAACAACAACACTGTATGAATTCAGCAACAGTTAACATACCTGGAAATGGGCAGCTAGGTAACATGGCCTGTTTCTTCAGCACCGGGGATCAGTCTGTAACTTTTTACATATAATTATCCTAATGTGCAACGGATGCCACATAAAAGAGTGCTCACAAAATCCGACACAAGGGATCCATCTAGTTATTTAAACAAAACATTTACCCAGGAGGACACAACCCTACCCCCAGCAGTGAGATGTATACAAAATAAGTTAGATTCACACCACCAAGCTACACAGCTGGATATCAGTGGCAACCACTTAACATTGACTGTTTTAATGGTTTTAATTGTTGCTTCAGTCTTGTGTTCTATGAAAGAAGCCTTGAACTGCGATAATGAGGAAGCAACAGGGAAAGAAAATATTATTGGGTTGCTTAAAAGAATCTCTGAAAACACTTTTGTGGTTGGCTAACCAGAAAGAAGGAGCAAATAGAACTGAAAGCTTTCCAGCTGTTTAGCATACTAACAGCCCCAGGTCTTTTGAACTAGGTATTGTGGGGGGTGGGTGGGGGCAAATTAAAACATGCCACACTATGTAAGATGTCTGTTGTGTACCTTTACTAATAATGGGTTGTGTGAAAGGTTGATAGATTAAGCAATTTAATCAGGCCAATCATCTCCTGGTTGAGGTCTCAGCATCATAAAAGGGTCCAGAAGTTCATCTGTTTCCCATTGTTTTCATTGCATTTCCCTGTCATGTTACACCTGAGCAGCCCCTATTCCCTTATTCTACCTTCTGTCCTTTCCTCAAAACCGGTAATGCCTTCTCTAAACCATCATCTCCCACCACGATGATTACAGGTTGAGCATTCAATAGGGAAGGCTCAATATGCTTCATCGAATTCACGTCCAATCCTCCTTATCCTTAAAAAACAACAACATGTAAACTCTCCAGGCAAGGACTAGCATCACTTCTGTGTTCCAAACAGAATCATTGATAATATGAAGTAATGGCTATGCATTCCTAAAGACACCGAATTTACGAATCCTGTGAGTTTACTACCCCTTGCCACAGAAGGAGAATTGCTGGATACTTCAGTCTTCTTTTGGCAGTCTGCCACACAGCCTGTTTCAACTCACCGTAGCACTTTCCATTCATTGGTGGGGGAGAGCTGGGTAACCAGTTGTATTTTCCTTACTCCCTTTGTTCTGGGTTAGCCAGTATTTTTACACAGTTAACTCAGAAGGAGCTGTGTGTTGTCTCCAACACACAGCCAGCCAAGGCACAGAGAAGAGGAAGGGAATGTTGGGTGGGCTGCTGAATTATTTGCTGTGACCACTAGGAAGATAAATTTGGAAATGAGACATGGCACATAGATACCTGGAGCTTCCTAAATCACACCCTCCAACTGTCTGTGCTCTGAGGGGGCGGGGTAGGAGTGAGTTTTCCAGGGGGCAGCAAGGATTGCTATCTGTACAAACAGAATGCAGGCTGCTTTAGTAATGCACACACTGTGTACATATGTACACACAGGTGATATGGAAATTTAATTCAGTGTGTGGCCTCTGGGTTCTGGGTCGAAGTATTCTTGCAGCCCACTTGGTCGCAGAGATGGGAAGGTGCTGTATTGAAGGTATATGGGGGTGGGAGGATCTACAGCTGCTTTGAAATCAAATGTTATCAAGCCACACCAGCAGTGTATGCTCGATTTCAGCAGAACCCAGAACCCGGGTGATTTAGATAGGAATCTATGAGTATATTACAGCAGGCAAGCTCTTTTCTGGCGCATGCCATGACATTCTGCATAACAAAGGGAGCATCAAGGGGCTTGCAGAAGAGAGGGCCAACATGTCCTTTTAAAGAAACTGCCAGACCTGCTGAGTAATGTATGAAAACAAACTTTTAAGACCAAAGGAGAGAATGTTAATATTACTCACAATCTAGAATAAACTTGCTTTTCAAAGCCAAGATCTGGTGTGGGCCTCTTCAAAACAATCACTGTGGAGTAGAGAAAAGCAGCAGGTTTTGCAGGGCTTTGGCGCCCTGCCCTGCCCAGAGATACAGGAGATTGAGACACAAAGATAGGAGTGCCCAGGGGAGGTTGGAGAGCAAAGCCCAGAGCCGCTCAGTGGACCAGAGCTGAAGGGGAAGCCAGGGCGGAAGGACAGACCCCTGATGGAAGGGGGAAATGCAATCTCCCCCTCTGTGGTGTTGTTTTCAAGCTCCCCCAGCTGAAGTTCCCCCACAAGCCCAAGGGAATGGCATTTCCTGCTCTTGGGCACTCTCTCTTTCCCGAACTGAGATTGGTTTTGGGAAATGGGACAGTGTAAATAGCTTATGAATAAAACCCACAGACAAGGGGGGAAAGGGCCTTCGAAGAGCCTCCAGGAAACTGTGGCCATCAGACAGGAGAGGCATTTATATCGACAGACAAGCTAAACAGGAATGGTCGAATGAAGATGCAATCCCGCCCCCTCCCCCCAAAAAAAGACAGAAGAAGGAGACAGTTTTGAGACCCTTTCTGGGAAGGATCATGATTCCCCCTCCAAGTGAGAAAGAGAAACTGAGGCAGCCTTCAGTATGGGTAATATTTTATGCCTCCCAAAATGGGGTTGATTGGCTGGCAAGTACATCATTTCATATGTTCTTCCATTATTTTTTCCACCAGCTGAGTCAGAGCCAAGGACTCTGGGCCTGGGAGCCATGATCCAGGTCTGCAGATAATCCAGAATCCTAGGTAAGATACCTTGGAACAGGGGGGCACAGAACATAAGAGGAACCTGCAGGATCAGGCCAGTGGCCCATCTAACCCAGCATCCTGTGCTCATAATGACCAACCAGATGCCCATGGGAAGCCTGAAAAGCAGGACCTGAGCACAAGAACACTATCCTGCGTTTTCCAGCAACTGGTATTTTATTTGGAAGCATGATGTCTCTGACCATGGAGGTAGAACATAGCTGTTATCGTGGCCAGTAGCCACAGATTTTTGGCAGGCCTTGATCATGAGGACCTGGCCTCTCTCCCTCTATGCAACTGATATGCATGTTTATTCTGAAATAAGGGCCATTCTCTGCAATGGTCCTTCCAGCTAATTGTCTCTTCAGGACTTGTACCACAATCCTCTGCTCGTCTCCATAGCTCCAAGATTCTGAAGCTGAAGAAGGGGAGCAGGGACTTGTTTTGATGTCAGTTGTCTAAGATGCTCCAAGCACATCAGTGTCCCAGCACTAAAATGGCATTTTCCCCATCACTGAAGCTGAGCACAGCCTGGAGAAGAGGAGATTAAGGGGTGATATGATAGCCATGTTCAAATATATAAAAGGATGTCACATAGAGGAGGGAGAAAGGTTGTTTTCTGCTGCTCCAGAGAAGCGGACACGGAGCAATGGATCCAAACTACAAGAAAGAAGATTCCACCTAAACATTAGGAAGAACTTCCTGACAGTAAGAGCTGTTCGACAGTGGAATTTGCTGCCAAGGAGTGTGGTGGAGTCTCCTTTGGAGGTCTTTAAGCAGAGGCTTGACAACCATATGTCAGGAGTGCTCTGATGGTGTTTCCTGCTTGGCAGGGGGTTGGACTCGATGGCCCTTGTGGTCTCTTCCAACTCTATGATTCTATGATTCTACAGGATGATCCCTGCTCTCTCCAGAGCACCAAGCCAGAGAGGAGGGTTTGGGACTTTTTGCACCACCCTCACCATAAGGCGATGAAATGTCCTGGTGAACAGTGGGACCATGACACGGGAAGAAAGGAAGTGGCAGGGACTTGAACCCTTTGCTTCCTCCTGTGGTCCCAGCTGAACCCCCTGCATCTGCAATTTGCAATGCAAGGGGCAAGAAGAGAGAATCTCCCATAGGAGATGTTTTAAATCCATGCAAATTGCAGGCACGGTGTGTGTGTGGGTGTGTGTGTGGGTGTGGGTGTGTGTGTGGAGACCGGGACCTCAACAAGTGGAAAACAACAGCTAAAGTCCTTCTGCTCTTTGGATCCCAAATGCTAGGTATTTCTGCCAGAAAAAATCCTGCACACAAAGAGCATAAGATGTAGTTGGTGCTGTGGCCATTTCAGTAGCCCCCCCCCCAGCTTTGAAGCATTGCTGCCCTCTTCAAAGAGAAGGGCACAGCAAGAGCCAAAGAGCCACAGCTTCCCAGAGTTAGCCAGAGCTAGAAAGCTCTCCAACAGCTCCCAAGACACGAGTGAAACATCTTTCCGCTACAGGAACTGCAAGAACCTGGATGCAATACCAGGAAATCCTGCTCTGGCTGATGCTTCCTCAGAGCATCTAAAACAAGAGCTCCACCCAACTCATCAGGATTACTTTAGTTCAGCCTGCTCCCTCCCCCACCCCCACCCCCCAAATGCTGTTGCTGAATTGGTATCTTAAATGTTATCCAGTACCACCAGAAACCTGGATCAGAGGTTTGACTTGTGCAAGTCTTTGGCTAATTATACTGACTTGCTGCATTCTAGCAGTCTTATCCTATGACTCTCCAGTACTGCTATAGTACGGGCTGCAAACATATACAGTGGTACCTTGGTTCTCGAACAGCTTACCTGTCAAACAAATCAACTCCCGAACGCCACAAACCTGAATGTCCAACGCAGCTTCTGCTTGAGTGCAGGAAGCTCCTGCAGCCAATCAGAAGCCGCACCATGGTTTTCGAATGGTTTCAGGAGTCGAACGGATTAAGTTCGAGAACCAAGGTACCACTGTACTCACTTGGGAGTAACTCCCGCTGAATTTATTCGATCCCACTTCTGATTGGGCATGCATAGGATTCCACTGAAAGTTCAAATGATTTCAGCTGTACATGCCTAACTTTGGAAACTGACTACTTTAAAAAATGCTTCATTTTGACTGGATCATGCCCCAGGTTCTAGCTCTCATGGCTGTGGAAACAGGTGTGGAAGTGTACAGGCAACACTAGGAGAAATCTCTGAAGCAATCCAAATTTTTGACTGCTTTTGATGCAGGAGACTTCAACAAAAAGTACAATAAAGTCCAGACACCCCAACCCAGAAGCAAAGGCAGGTTTGACAGCATGTGTGCATGGATTAAACCTCTGCATGGTTTAAACCACTGGAGGAAGAGTCTATGATCAAAAAGCATGCAGAGTTGAATCATGTTTACATTTAGATTCCCCCACCCCCACCCCAGTAAATGAAGCCCAAGGAATGTGGGGAGATTGCTTAGGTTTCAAAAGGTTAAAGAAAACAGAACTCTTTTGTGGCAACACAGGCTGATATGAAGACCACTCAGAAGATAGTGAGATAGTGGAAAAACTGGAATGAAGTGCTCAGCAGAAACTAAATGCTTTTGTTGGGGTAGAAAGCAATGTATACACATACACCCAGAATCTGAGCATAACAGTATAGGAGACTCACAGGATATAGTAATAGTACCCCATCTTTCTTTTCTTCTTTTTAATAAAGTTGGTTTCTAGTTCTCATGCTGTGAAAATGGGTTTGAAGGTATCTGGGCAATGTCAAGAGTTGTGTGTGTGTGGGGGGTTATTAAGATTTCTATCGGTGAAAGGCATCAGTGCCTCTTTTAGCTCATGGTCTGACTCAATATAAGGTAGCTTCCTAAGTCCCTTCTGCATGTGACAGAAGACTTGGGACAAGGCAGTCTCCAACCTCAAATACAGTGGTACCTCTGGATGTGAACGGGATCTGTTCTGGAGACCCGTTCGCATCCTGAAGAGAACATAAGAGGCAACTGTGCATTTGCACGTGCGCGGGTTGTGTTTTGCCGCTTCTGCGCATGACGTCATTTTGAGCGCCTGCGCATTTGGCAAAACCCAGAAGTAACGCACTCCATTACTTCCGGGTCACCATGGAGCGCAACCTGAAAATATTTAAGCTGAAGCGTATTCATCCTGAGGTATGACTGTAGTGGTTGGATATCCTGGATATTCAGGCCAGCCAAAATTCAAGAACCTCTCTTCAAAACACATCCTTTATTCCATTGTTTTAGGGAGCATCTGCCTGAGGGTTACTCTTTCCACTTGCCCCAATTAAAACACACTCACAAACTTTCTGAATTCAGAAGTGACTTCTGTTCATTCTCTCCCACCCCACCCCCCACCCAAATCTCCATTTCCTCCAAATCCCAGAAGGAATAATTTTGGAAACTTATTTTGACATAGTATTTCAAGTTAGGGCAATGCCACCACTTCAAGATCCTTGCCTTTTCCACTGCACAGATTACTACCAGGAGTCCGAAGCCTCCTTATCTTTCTTTTCTGCTATATATGACTGAGCAGCACAGGGCATCCCACACAGAGACCACACGTTCCACATAGCCCTTTTGTCATAGCAACTTGGAAAAAGGGTGTGAGCTGCCCTATGGCTACCCCCTTGCCTCTGATGGCTCATTGTAATGTGATCTGTTAAGAGAGGCTCTCCACACAGAAGCCTGGATGGCTGCAACAGCTGTGTAGTAACTAGAGACTTCCCCCTGTCTCACCATATGGTGGTGGAGTATGCAAAGAGAAGGAGTGTTCAAGTCCCTCAGTTGTACTCCATTTGATAATTCCAGGCTCAGCTGAGTGAGAATAGGACAAGAGCACACACACAGTCTCTCTATCTTAAGCCAAGTCCAGCCCTTCCATTTCCACCCACTGCTGGATATTCAGGTGCAGCACCAAGGCCACAGGTTGTGACGGCACTTCCTGTCAATACAGCCTGTCCTTTGCTAGGGAGATTAGCTTCTAACCTCTCCACAAGCAGTAACACGGGAAACTTGTGTGCAGATCTGTTGAACAAGGTTATAGGAATTTTCCCTGGATGGAAATCTAGTGCCCTAGATACGCTTACCCTAGTTGAGTACCTGCCCTGCATATCCCATTGTGGACCATCTTCTTGCCCACTTTCTCCTCTAAGGAGGGAACTCAGTGGTGGCGGGTGGGCAGGCTAGCTAGCTGAGCTTTAAGAGGGATGCAATCAATTTAAGAGGGTTCCTCAGTCATGGTGCTTCTGATGATACAAGACCACATAAGAATATTGCAGTACCATCCAGAAAGGGTTGAGTCTCAGTGCTAGCCCAAAAGCGTGGTTAGCAACCATGCCATTTTTGCTCCAGTTGCAACAGTGCACATGCAACAGTTTATAGGATCAGTCCCAGATCTATTAAAGTGAAGGGCAAAACACATCTGGGACGTCAGCTGCAGAAATCTAGATATTCCAAGCACATTGTCATTCAGCATATTTCCTTGGAGTTTTATGCCTGGCACTCATCACTGAACACAACATACAAGAAGCCCATTCAATATACATTTTTGGTTGCCAAAAGGGCCTATTGTAGCTCTTCAGTAAGCAAATCATAGAATTGTAGAGCTGGAAGAGATCCTAAGGATCATCTAGTCCAGCCCCCCTGCAATGCAGGAATATGCAGCTGTTCCATATGGGGATCGAGCTACAGCCTTGGTGCTATCAGCACCATGCCCTTACCAGCTGAGCAATCCTGTTTTATCTGTGTTATCAGGAGATGAACAAGAAATTCTGCCCCCGTCACCTACTGCAGACGGGCAACAGTCAAGTCCGTCAAGCAGCGTTAGAAACTGGGATAGAAAAGTTAGGAGCCAAAGGGCTCCTGGGACCTGGGTTGTGGGTGCCAAAACAGAATGTCTAGTAGCCATTGTGGGGTGGGGGGTGGGGGTCAGCAACACTTTTTATTTATTATTTTGATAAGCATGAACTAATATGCAATTCACATAAGAGACACACTGTCGATATCACATTTTTATCAGAAACTGTTGATACATGTTTAATTTGTTGTTTATAATAAAAATATTGGTACCATATGCAGGGATTTATGTTATGCAAATTGAACCATGTAAAGAGAAGAAGGGAAGTTTTTGATATTTTAAGGTTGTTTAAATGAATATTCTAAATTGTAAAACAGAAAATTTAATATATATTTTTTAATGAAATGCTTGCAAATTGAGAATCTTTAAGTGCAAAATACACCTGGCACCCTGCCATCAAGCCACATGTTCCCTCTGAAAACTGTTGTTTCCAAGTTACACAAGCTCTAGAGATCAATTCCATTTCCCCCTACTAGATTGTGCAGCATCCTGAGGGAGAATGAATCAGTCACTAATAGCCTGAGTGTGGAAATGGAAAGGGGGCCCTGGCTGGAGCTTTGCTGACTGGTTTCAATTCAGCGATTTCCACTGCTAAAAAGTCAAGCTACTGGAAGCTCAAGTGGCGGCTGGTCTGTTTGACAAGGGAGCAGCTACAACAATAATCAGAAAGCAATGCTTGAGCAGCCCACAAGTTCCCTCCCTCCTCTGCCTGTATCTTGACATTGGATTTTCAATTATGTCTGGGCTTATTTCCATATTTCCTTTGTTCCTATCTAAGCACAGCTGATTGCAAAGATAAATTGCTCTCACATATAAATGACTATAATTTGCACCACGCAGGCCCCGTGCTCAAGCGTTGGTGGAAGAATGCAAAAGGCAGAGGAGGTGCAGAATCGTGGTGATGTGACTCATGTCATCTGCACAGCGGTGATGAAGGTTTGGATACCCTGAGGTCTGCAGGCACAGAATCAGAGGCAAAAGCTGAATGGGAATTCTCTGGCAGGTCTTTAAAGAAGGGTGTCACAAAATCAAGGGTCAGTGCCAAACTTGAGGAACCTGTGACCACGTGTTGTTGGACTACAATCCCCATCAGATTCTGCCAGCATAGCCAATGATCAGGGGCGATGGGAACAGCAACAACTAGAGGGCCACAAAATCCCCAGGCTTGGTCTAGGCAGTAGAGATGCTGTGTGCTGCAGTGGTTGGACTAGGTAGGGCCTGGGAGATGAGAGTTCAAATCCCCACTCAGCCATGAAGCTTACTGGGTGAACTTGGGCCAGACACAGTCTCTCAGCCCAACCTGCCCGACAGGGTTGTTGTGAGAATGAAATGGGGAGATTAAGAGCCCACCACTCTGAACTCCCTGGAGGAAAGGTGAGATACAAGTGTAAGAATAAATGAATTAAATGCAAACAGGGTTGTGCAAGGGGTAGCCCATCCACGAGGATGCGAGACTGGAGGGAAGCAAACACTTTGATGAATATGGCCTCCATTTAATGCTCACCTTCCTCCACAGGACCTGGGTGAGCACCTTTACTCAAAGCCCCAAACCCCACAATAGGGCAAAACAGAGATCGGGGAAATGGTCTCAGTTCCTTCTCAAAACAAGAGCCTGCTGGATCAGGCCAGTCTAGTATCCCAGGATCCTGTTCTCATAGTGAGGGCCCAAGCACAAGTGTAGTCTCCCCTCCTGCGGTTTCCAGCAGCTGACATTCAGAAGCATGGCTGCCTTCTCCTTCTTTGCCACGTATTATAAAGAGCTGCCCCTGCGTTGATTCTCCTTCCATTGCAGTGACTCAGTTGTCAAGAGATAGAATTGCAGCAATGCAGGGGAGGGCTGCTCTCTGTAGCAGCTGGGGGTGCGGTGATCCCATCCCCAACCCTCTTTCACAACACACACCCTTGAATTTGGCTGCATTTTAGGAGAGGGTGGAATTCCCAAAGTGGATTTTAGGCAGAAGATCAAGAATGATTCAGGATTCCGCCCACCCAATCCATGTCACCCTTTCTCTGTGGCAAGGCAGGCCCACAGGCTGCATACTGGTCTGAAGTGATCACACACAAGGAACTGAAGGGTTCCCCGTGTTATGTCGCTTGGCTCTTGGGTTAAAACATACACACGGGACTTTGCAACAGGAAGAAAATTTGTATGTAATATATTTTTAAAAACAACTGAAATACTAAAGAGCCTGACTGTACAAGCAAAGGGTGCTGTGGACAGGGATACAACTTTTACAAGTCTGTTGTTGTACAGCACTTGACCACACTGTGGGTTCCATCACATGCACCCATGGGAATCAGAGGGCACATTGATAAGACACAGTGTGTTCTCTACTGTAACTCACAGACCCTGGGGGAGAAATTAGGTTGAGGAAATAGTGGTGAGGGAGGACGAGTTACCTCTTCACTCTCTGCATCAAGATGGCTAGTCATGGATCTCATCCCTTTGGTCCTTAGACATCTCTCACACAAGGGCTGCATACCAAAACTAAAGTGACAGGTAGCCAAGCTTTGGAATCAGCTTGCAAGCACCTGCAGGGAGTCTGGGAATAATGTAGGCCAGAGTAGCCACACTAGCCCTGGCTTTGATGTTAAACAGGTCACCCTCTTTCCTAACATGTTGGGTGTTTAAGCACCCAAGGAGTCCAAATGCACCACTGCACCAGAGAAGATTTCCCATAACCTATGGTCTTGTTAGTCACATGCTTTGGCCTGACCCAGAGGCGTAGGAAGGGGGTGCAGGGGTGCGGTCCGCCCTGGGTGCCATCCTTGAGGGGGTTACAAAATGGCACACCATGGGGGTCAGCACTTACCATGGGGCCTGGCTTGCAGTGCGCCCGAACCACATCTCTCTCCTGGGAGTGACATGGTGACACAGTGGCTCGAGGCCCCGCATTGCCCAAAACGGTAGTGTGGGGCTTGTGTCTGCCAGGCAGACTCCGTGGGCAGCGTACCACACCGAGCCACCCCTTTGGGCGGATCGCCGCAGTGCCCCCTTGCAGTGCCCCCGTGCTCAGATTGCTCTGCCCCCGCCGCTCTGGGTGCCGGAGCAGCTAGCTACACCCCTGGTCTGTCCTTTCAACTCATATAAACTGGAGCGGGTAGTTGTCTCCACTCTGCTACAATCTATGAGTATGCTCAGGAAGTGAGTGACAGCTGGCTAGCAGAACCAGGACTGTAATGGAAGGATCAATATTCACGTCCAATCATTCTCAGCAAGGATCCACAAACGCATTCACTGTAGCCACCATTCAACAAGCACCCCTTCCCTCACCTCTGACTTTCTGTTGCACTTTGGATGCACTCAGAACTTCTAAAAAGATCAATGGACAGGTAAGACTGCAACAGAAATCCAGCAGGATCAAATCCAAGGGCCATCGAGTCCTGCATTCTGCTTCCCAGTGGCCAGCCACATGTCTCTTGAGAAGCCCACAAGCAGGGCATGAAGGAAATAGTCCACTCCCACCATAGCTCCCCAGATGGAACTTCAGTTCTCATGCCAGGCCTGCAGCTTAGGCAACAGAAAGAGTCTCATCACCAACTTAATTCTGTTCTGCTGTTTGAAGGCATCACAGACACGACTCTCCCTTTTCCCCACATCTTCTGTGCACACCAGAGGACTCAAGGGAGGGACAAGACTAATGGTGACCACAACATGTTGGCCAGATGCCAAGGCCACCCAAAATATGTGGGCCCCGGCTTCTTTGTCAACAGCAAATAAAAATATATATGAAAGTCTGGGCTCAGAATGGTTTTTAGGGGGTGGTGGAACCTTGGGCTGTTTGAAGGCAAGTAAAAGACAATGGGCTGCTCTAGTTGTACTTTTTATTGTATATTCATGATGTTTTGTGCTCATGATGGTATCTGGACAGTAATACATAATTGTGCTTTCAATACTGTGTGTGCCTGCAAGTTTCTGGCAGACAATTTGCTTCCAATTGGTGCATTTCCCATAGTTTCCTGCTAAAATCCTGTAACTTTTCATACCACAAATGTTGTCCCCCCCCCTCCATTTTTGTTGTGCTATAGCTATAGCAAAGAGTGTTCCTGTGGATGACAATGTGCTAACCTTGGGGTGCACTGGAGAACAACTAAGAAAGTGGAATGGCTCAGTATAAATTCGCTATCATCACATCAACGACATGTTGGAGAATACACACATACACAAATATCCCCACCAGTCTGGAGGGACCCAACAGCATCCTGCAGAAACTAATGACTATGGCTAAGTGAGGTCCATTAATTTTAACAGATCTACTCTGAATTAAACTTAGTTGAATAACCACCCACAGTGACTTATCATCAGGGTGTACTGTTAAAAAGATGCCACAATCTATTCTTCTTAATGCATGACTTTCAAAGGCGAGGTCTGCCTGTTTCAAATGCTTAGCTCATTCATCCACAGTGATGCCAACTGGCTTCTATGGAAATGGGAGATACAATTAAGTACACAGACAGCAAAAGCTGCAATATTTTAGAGGGAGGGGAATATCTCTCAGGACTGAAGGGATAATGACCCAGAAATAAATAAATCTGAATTTGACTTAACAACTATTCCACCCACCTCCAGCCATTTTGCACAATATATTTGTGGGTTCTGGTAAGAGTATGGAATCCCTTTTCCTGTCCTGTAAATATTTAAATAGCTGTCAGACAAGATGGGACAGCATAGTCTGAAAAGTATTAAGACAATAGATTTTTTATAAACCGCATCACAGGCTACATGTCTGCACTCTGGAACTCAAAGGTCTAGGAGACAATAAGGGCCATTTAGCCGAGATTATCACACTTGGGCTACAGGCAAAAAACTCAGCCAGTTCTCTCTCCCCTCCCCCACTGCACTTCTGTTGACAACCATCACTTGGGAGGCTAAGGTGGTGTGCAGGCAAGTGTAGGGAAGCGGGATGAGAGTCTTCCTGCTCACTCTGAAGAACAGTCCTGGAGCCTTTTCTTTCCCTTCTTTCTTTCGGAGAATCATTAAGAAATCGAGAATGCGCAGCTCCACTTCTCAGTTATTCTCCTAGCTCCGGGATTGTGAGACCCTGTCAGCATATAACACTTCTGCTCATAAGAGCTGAACTGGTTGCTGATTTGTTAATGCACCAAGTTTAAGGTGCTACAATTGGTAACTGTTTGCTTAGGAGCAGTTTATTTTACTCCGCATGTGCCCATTGAACTGTCCCCTCCCCCCCCCCTGAGGAACTGGAACTGTTCTGGGTGCTCCAACATACTCGTTCCACACTTCTAAGATATGGGTCTTTTAGTGGGGCAGCACCTAAACTTTGGAACTCCCTGTCTATTGACATCAGGTAAGCATCTTCACAGGACATGGGTGGCACTGTGGGTTAAACCACAGAGCCTAGGACTTGCTGATCAGAAGGTTGGTGATTCGAATCCCCGCGACGGGGTGAGCTCCCGTTGCTCGGTCCCAGCTCCTGCCAACCTAGCAGTTCGAAAGCACGTCAAAGTGCAAGTAGATCAATAGGTACCGCTCTGGTGGGAAGGTAAACAGTGTTTCTGTGGGCTGCTCTCTTTCGCCAGAAGTGGCTTAGTCATGCTGGCCACATGACCCAGAAGCTGTCTGCAGACAAACGCTGGCTCCCTCAGCCAGTAAAGTGAGATGAGCGCCGCAACCCCAGAGTCGGCCACAACTGGACCTAATGGTCGGGGTCCCTTTACCTTTACCTTTAAGCATCTTCACTGTTTTCCTTTTGGTACCTGCTTAAAACGTTTTTGCTTAAGAAAGCCTAGCCAGACACGGGGACATGCTTTAATCTCTTCTTAGTCTACTGTAATTTCAATTATCTTTTAAGTACTTTTATAACTTGTTTTAAACTGTTTTTGCTGATAAATTTAGTATTTTTCCTAAACTGCTTACAGGTTTTCTTAGGATCGAGTGTTACATAAATTTTGTTTAAAAACAAAAGAAATAAGCACGTGCAAATTTATGTCTATGGGCCCATGCCTCAAATCTCTTAAGTCCCCAACATTGCTACTGCATCTCGCCATTATGAGGGGCATATTCAGTCCCATTTTACACATGAAAGCACCAAACCTAGGCCACTCTTTATGTTCTTCGGCGTTTATTTTTCATGAAGTGGATCATGCATTTCAAGATTAAGATTTTTCTCTGAGGGCTGGCTCCACTTTCTTCATGCTTGAAGGGACTCGCTCCGCAAGGGCACTAAGTGTACCATGTCTTAGCTGTTCTTCGACAGCAGACCTTTTTTAAAATTAAAAAATGAACAATATATGCACATCAGGTTTGTTGCCTCTAAGCAAAGTATGCACATGATTATCTGCAGACTTGGCTCATGATATTTCAGAAGTGGCTTTCAGCACTCAACAAGTTCCCCCACTGGGGAAGCAAGGCAGTCAGAATTCCCAAGAAAAACATTGCAAGAGGCATTCCCTTATCAACAGTCAGCAGAAATGCTTCCTGCTTCAGGAGGGATGCGAGAATGAAGCCGTGCCAAGCCCTTTGCCCAGCCTCAAGAGCTGGCTGAGTAACAGGATGCAGGCCCCAAGCAGAGCATGGGTTGGCCTCTGAATGCTCAACCACTTACAAGTGGGGAGGAGATCACTTCGTTTCCATAGAGGAAGCATCACCCATCCTTTTACATGGAGGAAAAAGGAGAACCCTTGACCTTCAGAGGATCTGCAATGGGCTGATGAGTTTCCACTACTCTTTAAAACATCGCAGGTCCCAAGATCACACTGTCACTTCTTATGTAGGGCAGATCTGGAAATGGGGAGTTCACTCTCCTTCCTGCTTCTCCAGCCATTCTGCGCCACCCCCTGCCCTGTAGCCAGGATGGTACTGGCATTCTCCCTCCTGTCTAGTGAGGCTTCTCCACCCTAAAAAAAATTGCAGCCCTCAGCAAAAGCCTATGGTGGACAAGTGCAGAAGAGGGTTTATTTATAGCCACAAATCATAGCAAAAAAAACAACCCCTTACTGAGACTGCCCCAGCTGCCCAGACTGCTGCTGGAATGTGTTCGCTGTATATAGAGGAGATATACATAGCATTTCCAGACACAAACAGTTAAGATTCCACTCTACACGAGTGTCCCACTTCATCGTGAGAAAGAGAGGTGAGAAGCAGAGAGGCATTGCTGCAGATGCTCTCCAAAAGAGGGGCCAAGAGGAACACACTTGTGGCACAGCACAGAAAACATATTACTATCATTATTATCCTGCTCCCCAAGTTTTCAAAGCAAAAGTTATAGTTCACTTCATTCCACTAACTGTGGACAGAAGCAAGACTCCTTTAGTTTTTCTTCCAAGAGAAACCAGGCCACAACACATTAGCGCTTGCAAAGCAATTGCACCTGCAAATAAGTTTTGTCATGAGTAAGTGTGCTGTGTCTCCTGCCATGACTCCTTTCCTGCTTTGTTCCTCTGCTTATCTTTCCCTGCATGTACTGAAAGCAGGTCAAGAACTACACAGGAATGAGCAAGGGCCACAAGAGGGGAAGATCTGCACAGCCACGTTCAGGACAGTAGCCACAGCTGCAGTATTCACTGGGTGGAAGCTAATGGGAGGCATGAGCACAGACTTCTAGAAAGCCACACCGTGAGCCCTCCAAGAGCCACTCCCAAGTCAAGAGCAGTGCTCTAGAAGTCAACTCTAGCTGAGTTCTGCCCACACCGGCCTTCAAACAAGTGCCTCTCTGCATAGCACCAACAGCTCAAATGCCATTCCTTATGCAGCTACCACAAAGGTAGCATTTAAAAACCAGCCCAGAAACACAGAGGAAGAGAGAGGGACTCTGGCCATGCTATGCTGAGGGAGGGCCATTGTAAGCCCTGAGGGAGGGCTGACACACAGGCCATTGTAAGAAACTGAGATATGAAAGCTAGGAGCTAAATGGCACCTTAAGCCTAGGTTATGGGTGCAACACCGGAATGTCTAGGCATGCTTTTTTATAACAAGAATATAAAGCTGAAAATGAATGAACTGCAGCTAAAATATGTTGTTCGTTTTTCACATGGTGTAGTCCTTCCCCTGCCCACCCCCCACCCCCCAATATTCTTAAGAGAGTCTCTTCTTCAATCTTCAGAGGAGCTTGAAGCTGGGAGACACATGTCAAAAGTCAAATCTTGTGCATCATCAACTGACATGGTGTGGTGACCACCACGTGATCGAGTCTAGACAGATCAATTAAGAGTGGATTCTTGTGATTTTTGGTGCTACCAAAACCAAGCTCATGTTCAACAAGACCCTTGTGCACACAAAGTTACTTGCTGATTTTTTATTTACTCCGTTTTTACTTTGATAATTCTTCCTAGAAGCTCAGGATGGCTTGCAAGGCTGTTCCTCTCCCATTTAATCCTCACAAGCAACCTTGTGAGGTAGGCTAGGCTGAGAGAAGGAAGGGGAGACTGACCCAGAGTCACTCAGTGAGCTTCGTGGCCAAGTATTTGAACCTGTGTCAACTTGCTCCTAGGCCAGCAATTTAGCCACTAAGCCACTATAAGGTGAGTAATGCCTCTCCAAAACAGCACAGCGATTTTAAAAGCACATATGTCCTGATACAGTCTATTTAAAGTGATTCATCCGCTTTCCCTCTCTCCACCACATGGAACACAAGAGGCTTCTCTCAACAGAATACTGTCTAATAACAGAGAAGGCTGCAACCCAGGGCACGCTGACTTGGGAGTAAGTCTCCCTGAACTCGTGGGATTTGCTTCTAAGGAAACACGCACAGGATGGGGCCCGAAAGGATGCCGATGTGTGTGTACAGTTCACAATTAAACAGCTCGCGGTGGTGTCTTGCACATGGGGAGTAAACAAAACAATCCCTCCTGGCCGTGATCGTTCTTACATTAGGTCTTAGGTCATCCTCGCTATCGGTGGAGTAACAGGGAAGAAATAATGAAGTCTGGAGGGAGCCAAGCAGATTCTTCCAGCGCAATTTGGCAACCGCGCGCGCCCACCTCCAAGCGCCCGGGTTACACAAAGCCCCATTAAGACAATGCCATTTACTAACCATTTTGGGCGCGTACATCTAGCTTGTGTTGTTATTTCTTTTTTTAATGTCTATCTCACGCAAAAGCGCTTTTCACCATAGATGTAAAGCTGTCCTACGATTATTCTCACACTTAAAAATATATAGATCAGAATCCCATTTGACCATCCACGTTCAAGCTTTCCAAACACTACTCCATGGAAACAAAACTGCGATCACGTCCCCCGCCCTATCGATTTCTAACCTCTCTCCGCCCCACCCCACGTTGAAGCACACAATGGTATATCCCCACGCGGAACGTGCCGTGAATGTGAGCACGCGTGGGCGTGGCACGCTTCATCTTCTGATCAGAATATCGACCGAGGCACAAATCAGCAGCGCGCGAGCCGCGACGGATAGCATGAATTAATATGGTACGCTCCGTCGAGCGAGGCTTTCTAGAGAACAGGTCTTATTTGCATGGGGAGATCTCCCCTAGGAACCGGGCAATCAGGAGCAGCTGACGCTACAGGGCTAAATAAACCGAAGATCTCGCCCCGCCAGGGGGGTCCCTCGAGGGCCCTGCCCTCGCCGCTTCCCAATTACGCGACAACAAGTGTTCGCCCCATCCGGAGCAAGCGGGCCCCGTTCCCCGACAATCCGATCAGACGCCCCCCACAGCATACCAGCCCCACTCCAGATCCAAACGACCGGATCGATACAGGCAGCCGCCATCTGGGCGTTCTGCTTACCGCTGAGCCTGTCCATGGTCCAGGGCATTAATGGGCGAAGGAGAGGCGGCTGTTCTCGCGGCGCCCGATTCGCTCCGCGGAGAAGACGCTCGCTCTGCGCCCCCCTGGCGAGCGCGCTCGGCTCAGGCGCGGACCAGCCAGATGGATGCGCCCGGCTCCTCCGGCACACAAACGTCAACCTTTAAACCGGCTCCCGCAGATCGCGCAGTCCCTCCCCGCCGCTTCCTCCGCGTCAGATACAGGGTCTTAGCGCCCTTCCCGCAAGACGCGCCGCTCCTCTCCCTTTGCTGGGCGAGCCTCCGCTGGGACAGGGGGCTCGGCTCCAGGCGCTCACCCCGCCCTTCCGGATCAGGTGCGGCCATCGGTATACAATGACAGCAGCCTCAAGAGCCCTGCTGAAGGGAAAGGCCCGCCTTTCTCTCTCTGTCTTTCCCCAAATCCTTTGCCACAGTAGCCTCGCAGTCAGCTGCTCCCAGTTCCAGGTCTGGCTCACTTGGGCACCTCCTTGGTCTTCTCTCGCACCATCGATTGGTGCCCCCCAGACACAGACGCTCACACGCACCTTTACGAGTCTAATTCTCTTTCTCCCCCTCATGCTAGGGTAGCTTTGCATCCATTTCTTTGTTTTATTTAATGGGCAGCCAGACGCCAAAGAAGGAAAAATAGGCAGTCCAAAAAGTTCATTTGTGCTGTTCAAAAAAAAATTTGCATGATCTTAAGTCAGTGATTCTCAAACTGCGGTGGACTGGCAATTCACCATCCCCTGCAATGTGCCATGGATTGGTACCATATTTGGTCCTGAAACAACCCACACAATCTGGGCTGTGGTGGAGTCACCAGAGACCAGCAGCCAATGGCTTGCAGACAGGCTCTGGTCCACGGACCAGCTCTTTGAGTTAGGTGAAGTAAAAAAACAAAAACTGACTGGCACCAATGTGAAAAGTAAATTCAGTAGCCCAGGTTCCCCTAGAACCCTGGAGTCTGATTGAGCACAGCCATTTCTCCTTGCGCTGCCCAAGGTCCTCCCAGCATTCCACTGCTATTCTCCACAGATTATCCACCAAAGCTTCTAATAGGAACGATGTACTAGCTGCGCAGCCTACATTCGCTCCATAAGACGCACACACATTTCCCCTTACTTTTTAGGAGAGAAAAAGTGAGTCTTATAGAGCAAAAAAATACGGTAATTCCTTTCCTGACATGTCACACGAAGTTGTCAGTGTCATGATCAGGGTGACGATGTGAGAAATATCCGAGGTTGCATTCTTCACAGGGACCTTATTGGGGAAAAGCTACATAAAACATTCAAACCTAAAAGTGTCATCACAGCACTTCTTAAGTTTTCTTCAATATCCCTCATTCCAAATAAAGCTTTGTTGGAGTTCGTGATGCCTGTAAGTCTTGACCATAACACAGTTCCGCGTTGGTGCTGTCAAGTTCTCAGCTCTGAGGATTTTCTCCCACTCTCTATAGGTTTCTGAATGTGATTCTTAAGCAAGAAGGCATTGTGCACACAGGAGAAAAATGCACAGGGTGAACTAAGCTACAATCGCTCCTAGGCAGTTCTAAAATTTCCTCTTCTCTCCAGATGCCTGCTATGTGATGTATGTAATAAAGAGATACTATACAGTATTTCAATAAAGTTGCCTGTTTCTGATATCAGTAACTGTGTGAGGTTGCTTTGTTAATTTTTCAGCTAATACAGTGATCCCCCCCCCCCCAGTTGTTGGTAGCATAGATCTAGAGCACTCTCTCTTGTGCTTATCCATTGTTTTGCTATTTCTAGTCATGCTGCCCCCAACATGGAGACAATTCTCTACGGAGTAACTCATTTTCTCCATCAGATATGAACATACTGTTCCATTTTGGATCTCCTGGACGACAGAAGCAAAATTAGAAGGGCTGATGGTGAACCCAAGAGCAGGTCATGAGGAATGGCCAGGTATATTAGTGTTCAGGTCCAAAATAGTGTGTCCTTGTTCAACTGATAAATGCTAATAGAAAATAATTAATAAGGTCAGAGTCTCTGGGAATAGACAATCTATAGTTTCCTTTCACAGGGGTGGTCTTCAACTTCAACTGTTTCAACTTTCATCACCCGCCTTCATTCTTGCCAAATCTGCTCTGGAAGGTTGGGGAGGGGGACCCAGAACAGTTTTAGAAAATGTATGGAGGGAGGGGGGGTCCTGTTGCACAAGCATAACTTAGTGCTACATTAGAGGCAAACCATAGTTTTTCTAACTTCCCCATAGCATGTAAAGTGAAATTCTTCAGAAGTTCTTTTTCATTCATTCATTCCTTTGACCAAAAGAAAGCAGCCACCACCATACCTCTGGGATGTGATTCACTGACCACTCAGCTTGGTGTAGGCTCACCAAATCATGTCTCCCTGATTTGTTTGATGGCTTGTCGCAACCTCGAAAGCTTTTTCACTTTGTGGCCAATCCTATTAACCTCACCCTCAGGCTAGGCGGTGGTCCAGGCATCCTGCTGGCCCATGAATCAGAACTGGAGGGTAAAAGTTCAAGCCTGATGTTAATTACAGGTGTGAATGGCTGTTCTCAGTGGTCAAATTGTCAAGTTAAAAGTTATCAATTGCATTTTTCTTCCTTTGCAATAGTTTTATTCACCATCCTGTTTAAGTAATAATAGATATTACACACAAAAAGATGTATTACATGAAAAACTGGCTTTCTTAGAGTCTTGCTAGCCACTGGTTTTTGGATTCATTTTGCTAATGTTCCCAGCAGAATGAGGCTTTCTCAGGAGACTAATATTTTGATTCAAGGTGCTTGTACGCAAACCCTAGAACTAGCAAGGGAAGGTAGGGTCTTTGGCTGCATACACATTGCCATTTCCTCGTGTTTCCCCTGTGCTCATACCCCTTGGTTTTGAAACTGTGCACACAACATCAGCCACATTCCAGATCTCTGCTGCAGTTTCTGGGGAAATGCTGCTGTCTGAGGCATTTTCCAAACCGGCTTTGATCCAATTGAAAAACTTAAGACAAATTCATATTGCAATTAAGCTGGGATGTGTAGACATTTGAGACAGCCATCATGCAAAGATCACATTTGCACCTGTTGCTTTGCTCAATTTTGCCTCCAGCCCCACCCAGCACTGGCATGTGGCCCCTGGAAGGTTGCCCAGTAGGGAATGCGGCCCTTGAAATGAAAACTGTGTCCCATCTCTGGCTTATTCCATTCACCATGGCTTAATAAGCCCCCATTTAGTGCTAATTTATCTAGTAATCAATGACTAATATATATTGTCTTGCTTCTTAAGCAACCCTGTTCCGCTGATGGGGCTTGTTATCCTGCTTTGTTTTTGTCTGAGTGCAGGAGACTCTTTCCCTGTATTGATTCATATAAATCTTTCCGCTCTGAGTTGAAGCTAAAGGGAACAGAGCAAAAATGCTGCAGTAGAACCTCATCCCAATAGTAGAGCTGATGGTATGGGAGTGTGCATGAGTGCATTCAGGAGAGGTATTATTAGAGGGAAGCAGCTCTTATCTAAAACTAAGGTCCCCCCCCTTTATGTTTGTAACAAACAGCAGATTTTCCTGATGAGCTAGCATTTAGAAATGCTTTGTCCACACACTTTGCAGTATGCCATCATAGCTGCTACTTGATAATTTGCAAAAGGAACCATTCTCGTGATTTTTTAAAATAAAACATTGTGGAAATGTGCTGTGCTTCAGAGCCCATGTGGTTAATTCAAGTTCCAGTCCAGATCTCAACAAAGTAAATAACCATGTACCCAACAGTGTTTTGTGCACAAAGTACCTGGGCTATCCATATATTTAAGAGAAGAATTTAGACAGAGCAGCAGTGCAGTCCTATAGTTGGTTCAAAGTAGGTCTTGCAGAGTTGAGTGAGGCCTGTTCCCCTGTTAAGAGTTCTTAGAACTGCAACATCAACAATGCTTATATTTCCAGATTATAGTAAAAGTGTGCAGTGTGCAGCTTTGGAAATGTGTGTGAAAACAGTGTCTTGTCTCAGTATCCCAGGACGACATCACTTGATTTCTTAATTCTTCATTATTTGCTGCTGAACATTGTTACCCAAGTCCATGGAAAAGTGTTCGCAATGTTCAATTTATTTGTAACCCTCCATCTGTAGAGATCACAGGGCAGTATTCAAACAATGCAGCAGCCCAATCACATCTGGAGAGCCACAGGTTCCCCCATCCCTGCTGTACACCCTGTAAAATTCTCAATTGAACCAAATCAAATTAAACTTTTTCAAGCTGAGAATTTGAATCCACCAGCAAATGCACAAATCTAAATTTGCATAAAGTAAATTCACAGAGATGGGAAAATAATGGCAGTTTAAGCCTCTGCATCTAGCATTTTTCACCTATTTAAACAGGAATGAATCTGTTTCTTATTCCATAGGCATAGGAAGAATATTTACTGCACTGTTTATCATCCTTTCATCCACACAATAACAATACACATTATTATTGTTCCCCATCTGAGCTAAAAGGCCTCTCTTACCCCAAAACTGAATGGTTTATCTAGAATTTCAGTCCCACTCATCAAGATTCATTTTCCTTCAGTGGGCTATATCCTGGAAATTGTTTAGAAAATGAAAAGCATTCAAGAAGTACCAAGCACTGTTACAACTTGAAGTCCTTTGAGTGGAAGCTCTAAATATCTCTGTTGCTGTTGTTTTACATCACTGCAGAGGGCAATTTACAGTCATGGTTGGGAACCTCCAACCCATGGGCCTAATTAGGGCCACCAAGCTTCCACATTTGGCCTGTTAGACTAATCCACCTGCCTTGTATCTGACATCATCAGCTGTGGAGTGACTAAAGATGGGCCTTGCCTGAAAGGGGTTTTTGCAGGCACTACCAGTCATTTGATCAGTAGAGCCTGTGAAATCCCATGCTTTACTACTCCTCTCCTTACACCCTATACATCCCACTGATGCAATTACTGAGCCAACATTTGTGACTATCAGGTCATTGCATCCATTGTTACTTCCTCTCTTTTTATACCTGCTACTTCCTGATGAGAGATATTTGTTTGTCCTCCCCTTGCACTTTCTGCTAAGGGTTACCTAAGGTAGGCAGCACCAGACAGCTTGATAAATGATCCCTAAGCCCAATGGGGTAACGAACTACTAATCGCTTTCTCAGTTCACATTGGTTATCAGTGCAATTTCAATTTGCTATGTAATGGGTTTGCTCTTTCTTCGCTAAGCTGGAACAGGGAGATAAATAATGTGCAGCCAACAACTCCAGTCCTGTTCCCCCCACCTACGCAGAAAAAAACAAAATGATGTCTCTCTGTTACCTTGAAGCTAGCTGAAATTCTAGCATAGGAAAAGAAGGATCACTCAACATGGATGGACATGCAATGGTTGATTCTGCTCAGAGTTTCAAGCTTTGTGACCCTGACCTTGCCATTACATTCCCAAGACGGGGAATGCTAATCAGGAATAGAATAATAATAATAATAATAATAATAATAATAATAATAATAGTGTTGTGTTTTAATTATTTACTGTTTTTTATTCTGTATTTTAGTCTGCGAACCACCCTAAGATCTTATGGTGAATGGTGGTAAATAAATCTAATAAAATAACAGAAGAAGAAGACAGCACACAGTTCTTTTGTTCAAACAGTGTATTAGGTAAGAAATCTTTTCTTTTTTAAAAAAGAAAGCAGAACAAGCCTACAATTTTCCACAGAGATAAAGACATTCCATGTACAGTTCTTCATTCAGAAGGTGATCATACTGATTTGAACTGGGATCAGAGGCATTGCTAATGGCCAGTCCAGTCCAGTCCAATCCAAAGAAGTTGAAAATAGTATTCCAGAAAGTGCTGAGGCCTCTGCAAAGCTCACCCCCTTTCCTTTACAAGCCAGCACTTTCTACGCCCGCTTGAAATTCTGGAGTACGATTCATCAGTTATGTCCACTGCATCATTAGAACGGAAGGAAGTCTCAGATTCAGACGCAGTGCCCCCAATGATCACACACCTAGCTGGGTATAGTTTCATGTCTTCTTAACATTTTTAAAAATGTTTATTCAAAGGACATTGTCAAGAGAGAATTGTGTCTGTTTCCTTCAGGAATAAGAGAGGGGCACTGGCTGTTCCTAGTCAGGGGGTGGGGGAACAGTGCTGATTTGGGGATTTATAAGATTAAAATCCCCCCACGCCCCGCAGATAGTGCTTATTGGATTCATAGGCTGCTAGATGTCCCACTAATGGGCTGAGAGAATGAAGCTGGAAGAATGGAAAGGGAGAGCCATTAAAAAGAACCATTGCCACATTCTGTTAGGGCATAGCCAGGGCTGTGTCCATTATACAAACTTGTGCAAATGCAGAAGACGTGGGGTTTGGTTAAGTAGCGAGCGCAAAATTCAGCCCTCGGAGAACCCCAGCTTTCATATTTCAGAAAAGCAAGAGGCTGGTGGAATCTCTGAAGTCAGACTGGGGCTCAGAAAGCGCTCCAAGTCCAGCACTTCCAGTATGTCTCTCTAAGGGTCCTGGGGCAAGCAATATATGACTATAAGGAGGAGGAGGAGAATAAGTCAAGCAAATTAATATTTTTTGTATTCATGGAGGATAGTGCTACCACTAGCAACAGCTACTACCAACGCTCACAAAATGCAGCCTCCATGCACAGTGGCAGTGTGTCTGATTAGTAGAAACTGGGAGCAAACCGCAGGGGAGTGTTAACTTCCATGGGCCCCCGCTTTTTGCTGTGGGGAAACAGAATGGTGGCCTAGACAGACTTTGGCTGTTCTGGTGGGTTGTTGTTTTTTATATGCAAACATGTTTAATTTATATAATGCATGCAAATCACAGAATTTGATTCTTTTTTGTGGTGCAGAATTTTGATTTAAAGAAGTAGAAGAGGAAGAAGAAAGCAAGCAGCACAGTGCGCACATAGCTCTGGAGGTGGCTAAGGCAGAGGAATGGGAATCAAACGGCAAAGAAACGTAAGGCATTTGGCTGGCCACCATTGGAAACATGAGGCTCGACAGGGTGGAGAATCTGTGGCCTTGCAGATGTTGCTGGACTCCCAACTCCCATCAGACTTGGGCAGCATGGCCAGTGGTCAGGGATGATGGGAGTTGTAGTCTATGGCACCTGGAGGGCTGCAGTATTCCCATTCCTGGGACAAACCCTCAGCTTGATCCAGTAGGGCACTTCCGATGTCTGTATGCCAAGCGCTGGGCACAAGAGGACAAGAGAGGAAGTCGACTCATTGCAAGGCCTGTGCTCCAGGACCACCTCCTTCCTCGGCCTGGACTTGGGATCAAGAGATTTGTGTGTGTGTGTGTGTGTGTGTGTGTGTGATGCTATAATGCCCAAGACTGCCTGACATTCATGTAAGAAAAAGAGAGTTCGATATAAAAACAGGACCCCGCCTCCTCCCTGCCCCCTCGAAAAAGCTCCCCCCCCCGAAGAACAGCTACATTAAAAAAAGAGAGAAATGAATAAAGGAAAGAGCATAAAAGAGAGAGCATAAAAATATCTGTGAGTCTTCAGTTCACGCTACAGGCTTCCAAAGAGAGCAGCCAGGGCTCCCACTGTACAACAAAAAGAGTTATACAGAGTTTCAATATAGAGATCTTTCTATATATAGATATATATAATATAATTATATATATGTATATATTTATAGGTATGTATATACATATATATATATATTTATTTATAATGTACGGTGTTTGTTCGTTTGTTTAAAATAGCCGGGCCTGCTTCTTCAGCTCGTTCCTCTTCCACAAGGCCAGGCGATCGAATTCAGCGATGGTCATGCCAAACACCTGGTAAAACTCCTCTGGCGACAGGTGGCGCTGGAGGGAGAGCAGAGACAGGCATCATGTTGCACGGGGCTCATGGGCAAGGGAGACAGTGTGTGCATCCAAGCGGGAATTGCAGGAGCGGTGGTACGTAGTGCTGACGCAAGGCCTAATGCACACTCTTAGAATCATAGACTCAGAGAGGATCATCTAATCCAGTGTTTTTCAACCAGTGGGCCGTGGCACCCTGGGGTGCCTTGAATGGTGGTCAGGGGTCCCGTGGGCAACACTGGCCTCTATCCCTCTTTCCTTCCCTCCCTCCTCTGATGCCCTCTTGCGTCTCTGCCTCCCAAAGGCTTGCACAGCTGTTTGTTGCAGCAGCCCTGGCTAGAAGCTCTGTAGGTAAATGGTGCTTCTGGGGCTGGCGAGGGGGTGCTTCCTAGGCTCCTGTAGGGCAGTGTGAGGAGGCACCTCTCTTTGGGGCAGGGGGGCAGGGCAGAGACCAGGGGTGGCAGCTGTGGCTGCCCAGAGGACTCTCAAGGAGAGTGGAGGATAATAATAATAATAATAATAATAATAATAATAATAATAATAATAATAATAATAATAATAATAGGAGGCTGAGGGAACACTCCCCAAGGGGTGAAGGGCTGTCAGCTCTGCAGGCAAGGGGCACAACTGGGCTCCTGAACCCCACAGGGGTGCTGCAGAAAGAATGTAGTTGTTCAAGGGACCAGTGGACCCAAAAAGGTTGAAAACCTCTGATCTAACTGAAGTCCCTGCAATGCAAGAATATGTAGCTGACCCATATGGGCATCAAACCTGCAACCTTGGCCTTATTACCACCACACTCTAACCAAGTGAGCCATCCAATGGTCTTCTGTCCTCATTACCGAGACCTTCAGTTACTGGAGGCTGGCAGAGGAAACTTGGATGTGGCCCGAGGCACTGGTTTGGAATGCTTACAGCTGGCCATTGACCAAGCTGATAACTGGGGTCTAGTGCAGGGATGGGGATCTCTTCCCATGCTGGCAAGGGTGGGTGAGAGGTGGAGTCTCTAACGACAAGTCTACAGCCACAGACTCCTCATCGCTGATATAATGTGCACTGCCTGGATATCCCTATGGGGAAATATACCAGTTGCCAGAAGCCACAGAAGGGGAGCGGGCTTTTGTGCTCAGGCCCAGTTTGCCAAGGTTTCCCACAGGCATCTGGTTGGCTACAGTGAGAACAGGATTCTGGACTACCTGGGCCTTTGGCTTAATCCAGCAGGGTTGTCCCTGTGCTCTTATGATACCCCAGTGCATACCCGGTGGCATAGCTAGCTACTTGGGTGCCCGGGGCAGCATGTATGCCCTGCCCCTGGGGGCGGGGAAAGCCACCCGGGGGAGCTGGGCCAGGATACGCAACGTGGAGCTTCCAAGAAGTCCTTGCTGCCTCCCCCTCAGTTGTAGTGCAGCTGAGGAGGAAGCAGTGGGCAAATGCAAGCCCCATGTGCCATTTCGAGCAGTGCGGATCCTGAAGGTGCCCGAGCCACCATGTCACTCCAAGGGGAGACATGTGGCTCAGGTGCCCTGCAGGCCTCGCAGTAAGTGCTGCCCCCTGCCCTCTAGCTACACCTCTGTGCATACCACCTTGAGCTCCATGATGAAAGAAAGGCAGCATATGCATGTAATAAAATTAAAACATAGCACATTATGGTATCTCATGTATTGAGCAATGCTACAATTTGTATAGTAATAATAATAAGAATAATAATAGTAATAATAATGATGATATTTACAGCTATAAATCCCATTTCTCTGTATCTCCAATTGTGAGGTAGAGTAGGGATCCCTTGGTGTCACCGGCTGTTACAACAGGAAGGATATGGTAAAATGTGGAAAAATTATGCTCACCAGAGGTAAATGGCAATACACAACTGGCTCCCCATGTGGCCAAACGATCGCTGCTTACAAACGACTGCTTGATAAAGTTATTTTTAGACATCCTTAGAGTGCAATGGATCATTTACACTACTTGAGGATTCAACTTCATTTTTTGATTCAGCATTTTCCCTAATGAATAAGTAAAGCACCCTCAATGGATGCACATTTAACCTAAAAATGTCAAAGGGAGGTTGTTCCATAGGTTCCTATTGCAACTTATTCCTTTGATCAAGTACCCTTATAGTGAGCCAGGGTTGGGGTGAGTGGAAATGCTGCCTTGAGCTCTTAAGGAGCAGGCAGAGGCTTTATCTCTGTTCTTAGTGCTGTAGTACTTAGCACTAAGATCTAGAAATGAAAGACCTCTCTGCCTGTTCTTTAGGGATTCACACCAGAGAGAAGCCAAGGGAACTTTCCAGCTGCCGCCTCCATTACTGGAGTGGAACGGCTGGGAATGCTGATTGCACAGGCAAAAGCCTGTCTGCATGCCTGCCTGTCATGTGAGAGTGTATGTCTGTGTGTGACTGCATGTATGAGAAAGTGGATGAGTGGTGTGTGCCTGGTGCATGTATATTTGAGACAAGAGGCGGTGCGGGGGGAGGGAGAAGAGAAATAAAGGTGCCCACCATTGGAACATGGACCCCAGAAGGTTAGTCAATCTCCAGCCTGACCCTTATGCTGAAATAGGCTCCTCACCCCTGAACGAACTGACCGGATTAGTTCCAGGTCCTGGCAGGAGCATTGTGAGAGCCGGCTTACCTCCAGCCTAGTCCTGTCCACATCTTTGGGCAAGCGGTTTCTCCCCCTTGTGGTTACCAGAAGCAGCTCGTAAGGGTATATCTACAGGAGGAGGAGGGAGAAAAACAGACTGCTGGGCCACAGATTTCTAGTCCATCCACACAAAAAGAAGAAACGGGTAGAGACAGCCTGCCTGGAAGAAACTTGCGCCCACAAGTTGTTTTTGTTTTAAACCTACGACAAACCTTTATCTGAATGCAGGTTGCCATCCACTGAGCATGCCAGGAGTGACCCTAACTTGGCAATATACACCTGAATAGCAAAACCTCAACACAAGATGACACACACAGCACAAAGCAAAAACTCTGGCCTTTTAGGGAAGCAGGCTTGTTGCACAAGAACTCGCAATCAAGTGCTTGAATCCCACTTGAAGGACCCTGAGGACACCTTTGTCCAGGTAGAAGGAGCACTCGAGACCACTGCAGGCCAGGAGCACCCAGGGGGAAGAGGAGGCTTTCTTCTGGCCAGATGTTGATACAGATCCTGCAGATCAGCATTTCAGGTGGCAAAAGGACCTACGGTTCTAGAATTCTGCAGGATTCCTCGGAAAGTGTTACCTTGTATTCTGTAAGAGATGATAAGAGGGAGGGAGGGAGGGAGGGAGAGAGAGAGAGAAAGAGGTCAGTGTCTAATCCCTTTTTTCCTTTTCTTTGCAATCATAGAGTCTGTGCCATTGCAAACTCTCGTGATGTTTGCACTAAGAGGCATTTATTATGTCCTATGGGAATGTGAAGCTAGTCACTCAGTCTGCAGAGCTGCCTACACTCTGCACTTAGAACAAATGAAATGCAGTGCTGCACCACTTATCCAAGTTCTGCACCATGAACATATGAATTAAGTGATCTCTACATATGCAGTTTTTATTGTAATGAGATAGGGCAGCTTGCTTTGAATGCTCTTTCAAGGATTTCCCACTCCAAATCTTTTTTGTGTCTGTGGTTATCCAAGATAACACCCTTAAGGAGGCCCAAAACTGGTTGGACAAGTTCTGCCTGGCAAATCCCCTCCTGTGCGGAGAACAGCATTGATAACATTGGAATGGCTGGGCCTTGCTTGACTAAGGAAATAGCCAGGGAGTTTCTGGAAGGAGGGTTACCTTCAACCTCCCTCCTCAAAGCAATGGAATGTGCAAATTTAAATCATTTTGTGAAATACAAGTTTAGACTGAGAGAAGATCAGGCTGAGGTAGGGGAGCTTAGCTGGAGCTCTGGAAGCATCATGAGGGCACAAGCCTCCTATTACTTTTCAGAAATCTGATGAAGAAGTATATGTTGGGGTGCTAAGCCTCCAAATATGCTTAGTCTATATATGTGTGAAAATAAACCATATATCAGAACACACCGGACAGTCCGTAGTAACTTCTTTCTAAGGAAGCCACACCTTAAGGAAATGCTGGAACCTCTGAAACTTCACTGCTCAGAGAGCTGGGCTTGCAGATATTTCCTAAGTGTGCACAATATATTCTGTGTCTCCTAGTTTTGGGGAAGGCCATTAAACGATCTAGAGGCCTGAAGTCCTACCGTCTGGCTACTGGAAATACTGATCGGACTCCCTCTTACATCAGGGATTTCTCCAGGCAAGAAGATGGCACCCTTTCAAGCCTATCTTCACAGCTGTAAGATTTGGACAGGCTTGGGGCACAATCTAAGTCCAAATTCAGCAGTATTAAATCCCACTGATTACAGCAGGAAAGATTTAAGTGTTTACTTATAGGGTTGCCTTATTACTTAAGTCTGCCAAGCAACTTAAAACAACTTATGCACATTGGGGATTTTGTCTTCACTTTGAAATAAATAACAATAATCAATAACAATATCTATCTATCTACTCAGCGGTAATCTCCACTGAAACCCGTGGGACTTACTCCTAGATAAGTATGCATATTAGCAAGCATTAACTCTTGTATAACATCTCCGAGAACCTCTGGTACAGGATTTAGGAGAGCTGTTACAGGATTTAGGAATGCATACACTGGGCTCCACCAAAACTTCAAACAGAACGCACTCACCTCGCATCCCCCAGTTGACGGCATTTGTGCTGTCGTAGTGGAAGAGTTCAGCGCTGGGAGGCTGCAGAGGAAACAACAATACGGAGAAAAGAGTGGTCAGCATGTGGGCCAGGAGTGGGGAACCTGTGGCCCTCCAGATGTTGTTGGACTCCAACTCCCATCAGTCCCAGACAGCATGGCTGATGGTCAGGGATGATGGGAGTTGTAATCCAGCAACATCTAGAAGGCCACAGGTTCCCATGTTAGAGCTTCTGATAGTCAGTACAACATGAGGTTCCTAATCTCTAGGTCGTGGGTTCAAGCTCCACGTTGGGCAAAAGCTTCCTGCATTGCATCGTGGTCACTTCCAACTTCCAACACTTACAATTCTACGATTCTATGGCCCATCCTGATATGGCCAATCCCATTAAAACCCACTCTGCTCTTTTATAGTTACTTCCTTAGCTGCTTAATGGAGGAGTTTTTAAACTCTTTGCCAATACAGTCATACCTCATGTTATGTTTGCTTCAGGCTGCACATTTTCAGGTTGTGTCCCGCGGCGACCCGGAAGTAATGGAATGGGTTACTTCCAGGTTTCGCCGCTCGCGTATGCGCAGATGCTCAAAATGACATCACGCGCATGCGCAGAAGCAGCAAATCGCGACCAGCGCACACGCAGACGCGGGTTGCATTCTGCTCATGTTGCGAACGGGGCTCCAGAATGGATCCCGTTCACAACCAGAGGTACCACTGTATATGTGTGAGGCGGGACAGAGGAGAGATTAATCAGTGAATTATAGGGAACAACTGAGTGGTGTACCCTAAAGGTGAAGAGCACAGCCTCCTCCTCCATTTTTAAGGGAAACATCCTTATGCCAACAGTATCCCAACCCACTACTAATAAGACTCCTGTGGCAAGCATCTGAGAATCATTGTGCTATCATTTTGCCAGGGCGAAAGTACTTCTGTTTACTTTTTTACTAGACTTGCATGCCATTCTGCTTCCAGAGAGTTAAAGGCAGCGTACATGGGGTTATCCCACTTTGTCCTCACAAAAATCCTGTGAGGTAGGCAAGGGTGGGGGTAGTGCCAGATATAACAAATGGGACCAGCTAGTGGAAGTACAGTGGGACTTCCCCCCTCTCCTCCCCATACATTGGCTCTAAATGGGTCGGAGGAGCCCCCAGAACAGCACGGGGGTGGGGAGGGGAGCAGGAGAGGGGAGGTTGTTCCCTCCATCGGCACAAACATTTCAGCCTGCCAGATGGAACAATCTTCTTAGCGCTACATTGAATCCCTCCCCTGAGTTCCTAGCATTTGTGGAACCTGAGAGACTTGTGCAGGCACCGTTCTTTTCATTCTTTTGTGAGAAACTAGCCTTTCAGCGCTTGACTTTGCTACTCCCAATCCCCAGAAAAATTCCTGTGGATCACGCCTGCATTTTCAGGAGCCGCTGTGGCTTTCTCAACCCCTGAGCTCCCACTGAGAATCCAATCTCCTCATCCCTTCCTGGGGGAATCTCCGCAGCAGCTGCTTCTTAGCAACTGCCTCTGAGCCCCTGTGAGCCCTCTTGGCATGAGGGGAATGTGTGGGCTCCAAGAGGAAGGAAGCACTCCCCACTTTTGAACCCGGTACTGGAAAGTCTGAGCCCAGGATTGAAGAGGACTCCAGAGGTCCTTGGACTTCCTTTTCCCAAAGGGTCAACCAAAGGCTGAGAGTCAGCAGGCCCTCTTACCCTGTGCAGCCCATTCCTTCTGTAAGCAGGAAGAGAGGCAGATTTTGAAATGAGGGGATCTGAAACAGAGAACAGGTTTTGCAAAAGTCAGAAGACGCAGGCTTCCCCATTGCCTAGAAAAAGGAACAGTCTCTAGCGCACAGGCATGGAGGAAAATTAATTGTAGTAGGAAGAACAGGAAAGTTTTAATTCTTTACACACGAGTAACATGACTGCTATTGACATTATTATCTTGCCCTCCTCCAAGGGGCTCAGGGTGGTGTGCCTGGTTCTCTACCTCCCATTTTATCCTCGCAACAACCCTGTGAGGTAGATTAAGCTGAGATATGGCCGAAGGTCCCCCAGCGATGTTCCTGGCTGAGTAGGGATACACCTCCCCGAGCCTTGTCAACACCCTAACCACTCCGCTGTCCCTCAAGGAGTTGCATCTTGAGGAGTGGCAGAAGGCATTCCACTAAAGACATGTTTGAGGCAGTAACTTAGGGCTCTCTGTGAACGTAAAAAATGAGTATCTGTTATTCTTGCATTGAAAGGGGTTGGGCTTGATGGCGCTTTGGGTGCCTTTCAGCTCTACAACTCTGTGACAAATAAACTGAAAAGGTGGACAATACTCTCCCTTTAATGGCATTCTAAAATATGCCTGCTGGGCTTGGCTACCTCACCCTGTCCAACAGCAGGGCCAGTCCTATCTCTCAGTCCCTCCTCATTGAGATTACTGATCTACTTATGGTAAGCCTGACATTGACAGAGGAACACAACCCCAGGCTTACCCAGGGCCTACTTCACTTCACTAGCACAACAGAGAGTAGACCCTCACTTCTATCCCCCTCCCACCCGGATTCTATCGTCTTGCAAAGAAGAAACTACTTTGGTTCTAAAAAGTCCTCCTTGTCAGAAGTGGATGAAACAACACAAAGTGAGAGAGGCAGGAGGCAGAGCGAAACGTACCACTGTCAGCCAGGTAATGTGAACGGGGTGCTGTGGAGGAAGACAAAGCAACAAGTCAGGCATGCACACAGAGTATGTTTCACAGCAGTGCAAGCTTGAACACACCCCACAGGCTGAATCACACATTCAAAGCCCATATGCTTCTGTACACAGATAAAGACGGCTGTGAACAACGTGGCACATTGAGACAACTGCAGTGCGTGTGGCAAGGGAATATCGTTGCAATCGTGAAAATGACTGCTAGCTATCTTCAGGTATTGCTTGGTTCACATTATGTGGACAGTGTCATTCTATGGTTTCATCACTAGGTGGCACTGGACTTAGTTGTACTTGGCGGACTCAGGAATTTCCTGTTGCTGTTCTGCTTTGTTTAAGAGAGAAAATAAAGTTCTTGTCAAGCTTCATTACTGGTGTGTCTTCTAAGAGCCAAACTACATATTACATCAATCTGTAGTGTGCAGCTATGTCTGTGGGTTATTATTTTTTAAACCAGTTACAGGTGTGTGTGGCAATGAAGATCACCCTGCATGGCTAGGAGACTTAGGGAAAAAAAATCAATGTCAGCTTGACTGATGTAAATATATCCCCTCTCCTCCTCCTCCTGGGGAGTTCTTAAGATATCTCCAGAGCTTATTATGGGGTGCTTGGAGGGGAGGGGAAGTTCTACTGTGCTAGTGGGATATATTTTGCTAGTTCCTGCTAGCACATCACCTCATTTGAATCCAGCCCTTAAGGAAAAGTTCCCATTAAACCCAATGGAACATTTTAAATCTAAGCCTCCCAACTGCAGGGAGGTGGGATTTTCACCCCAATTGTAGCAGAAGATTTACAGTGGTACCTCGGGTTACAGACGCTTCAGGTTACAGACGCTTCAGGTTACAGACGCTTCAGGTTACAGACTCCGCTAACTCAGAAATAGTACCTCAGGTTAAGAACTTTGCTTCAGGATGAGAACAGAAATCGTGCCGCGGTGGCAGCAGGAAGCGCCATTAGCTAAAGTGGTGCTTCAGGTTAAGAACAGTTTCAGGTTAAGAACGGACCTCCAGAACAAATTAAGTTCTTAACCCTAGGTACCACTGTACCTTCCTCCATCCCAACACACTGTTATCTAGACAACAATTGGACCCCCTGTATCTGCAACCAAATAGAAGAAATTCAGAGATGTAGCTGCACACTATGCATTAAGTGTAACATGTAGCTTGGCTCCAAACCCTTAATGACAATGCTGACTTTTTCTCCATTTAGTCTTATACTAGGACACTTGACTGTGGAGAAGCAAGTGATGCAAGGGGGGAAGGAGACACGGGGGTGCTGTTTAATGCTTTCCCCTACAGCCATTTTGCTACACAAAATGCTCTCCCTCCCAGCAGAAAAACAGCTGAGGAGGGGCCAATTTTGAGCCAAAAATAGCCTCTCCTCCTCCCCAACTAAAATTTCTCTGCTTAAACTTAATTCCTTCTGAGGCTGTTTTTTTAAAAAAAGAGAAGCTGGAAAGGTAAACATGACTATGTGCCATATCTAGTTTGGACTTTTTAGTAACTAAAAGCAACAACCCAGAATGACTAGCTGCTGTGAGCTGTTGATGGCCCCATCTAGTGGCCAGCTGATGCAATTGCATGAGCACATTTTTGCCCCTCACCCACACTCCTTCGGCAGGAGGGACGGCGGGGAAGGAGAAAGGGAGGTGGGATAATGTGGAAGTTCATCAAAGATTAATGAAATATTCCTTCAGGCTCCGGCTGGTAGGGTGCCCCAGGGAAAGCGATAGCGTGAGAGCGTACGTGTCCGAGAAGGTGTGCAAGTTAACCCTGGGAATGCAGACATAGATAAAGGCTTATATATAGTTTGCCAAATAAACTCTGGCATCGTGGAATGCATGATTCCCGTGAACATGATTTTATTGTCGAAGATTTCTCTGTGAACTCGAGCACCAGGGGGCAGCACATTGACCATTATCCTTGATCCCTGAAATTTTAATCACCTCAGTTTGGTACAATATGCTTGACACACAACAAACAAATGGGGGAAATGACAAGTAATCTCTCCAAACACCAACTTACTGACGAGATGAATGAAGAGAAATTTTGATCTCCCTTCGCTCAGACATGGAGATGTGCTCTGTTTGCTATTAGAACCACAAAGATCACTAGCCAGGGCAGGTGCAGGGTAGGCGGAGCCAGTGTAAAATGGTGCAAAAGTGGGGTAAAAATGGTGACTCGAGGGGGTAGAGCAATTGCCTGCTGTACCCCAGGAGCCCAGACGTGGTTTGCATATTCAAGCACACATTTGTGTCTGAGTTATTACAGATCAGGGATTCTAAACTACTTAGCTGCTTGCAATTGCTAAAATAATTGGGAATCAGAAATCCTACTGCAAAGCACCCAGTGATCTACTAGCAGATCCTGATCAATCTTATGCACACTTCTGTCTTAGGCCGACTGACTCTCTCAAATGCATCTGGCTCTTTCTCTTCTCTGCTCTGTCAAAAGCCAGGGGAATAGTTGGATCAGGAAGGAATGGTTGTGTTGAGAATGCAGTGCGAGACCCAGAAACAGGACTGTGAGCTAAAGGCTAGTGCTGTGTGTGTGATGAGGTAGCATTGAAACACCCAGGTTCATTCTCAGTATGTGAACCTGACCGGCCATTATTAATGCCTCCATTTTCACTGCCGTTCTAACCTCCCTCAGTCTCATGGTCCCCAACTATGAATGTTGCATCAAGAAAACAATATCAAGCTGCAACCAGTATATTCATAGCAAAACCAGCCAATTTAATTCACTAGTAGAGCTCAGTCGGCTGTTTCTAAATCCACAGACTCAGCATCTGATCTGAATTTCCCCTGCACTGAGATCGTTCTGCCATGTCTGTGATACCTGCCCACCCCCAGCAAGAATCTCCCTCACACAATAGCAATGCACGGCCTGTGAAAAGACAAGCCTTCTGCACCTCTCCCTTCCTTGAAGCCAACCATCTGCTGGCAGGCAGGGGGTAGGTGAAATTTTCCTGATTGCTTACAGCCATTTAAGGAGCTTTCGTAGCCGGCCGTGTGAAGAGCTTCTCTACTTCCTGCCGAGCTGCGAGGAGGAGTCCAGGGGTCAGCGTAGGAATTGGATCGGGCCTTCATTTCTTCCTTAAGTATCAATCTGCCAATGCCAGTCTGGAGCTATCACCGCAAAACATTAAGAAGATGGATATTATAGGAGAGGGAGGGAAGGAGGCAAAGACCACATCAGACCCCACCACCCCATGATCTACCATGAACAGCCCTGTGGGAAGGATCCTGGGGTGTGTCAACACTTTAATATTGCTTATTGTGTTTTGAAAATATGTAACAGAATATTACTTGTAAGCCACCTTGATAAGATTTATAGCCTGAAAGGGGAGATATAAACAATTTCAAACACACACACACATTATTTTCCCTTGTATGATTAAGTAGCACTGAGATTAGCCACATGCGTTTAAAGAAGATAGGAAAATGTTTGTTGAATATATGGGTGAAAATTGTGTACATTTGAAGGCACTGGCAGAATTAAGATACAGTGTAGACAAGTTTTGGTGGTTGTGATAATGGAATACTGAATGGTTTAGCTTATGTAAAATATGCAGGGATTTGTGGTATGTAAACTGAACCACAGAAAGAGAAACAAAAAAAATTCCTTCCAGTAGCACCTTAAAGACCAACTAAGTTAGTTCTTGGTATGAGCTTTCGTGTGCATGCACACTTCTTCAGATACACTGAAACAGAAGTTTCCAGACCCTTCTATATAGTGAGAAGGTGGGGAGGGGTAAGGTCTGGCCTGTTTGTTTATTGCAGGCTCTGGTGCCAGTGTCCGTGTTCTCTTTCTCAAGCTCTGGGAGGAAGACCTTTCATTGCCTACAGACAGCCACCCAATCTTAAACAACTCCTAACCCACAATAATACTGCAACCAGACCTAACACGGACACTGGCACCAGAGCCTGCAATAAACCCAGATGCCAACTTTGCTGCCACATACACCCGGACAACACCATTACTGGCCCCAACAACATCACACATACCATCTAGGGACTATTTAATTGCTCATTGTCTAACATTGTGTATGCCATCAAATGCCAACAGTGTCCTTCAGCTCTCTATATTGGACAAACAGGCCAGACCTTACGCCAAAGAATACACGGACATAAATCAGACATCAGGAATCACAAGACAGAGAAACCAGTAGGAGAACACTTCAATCTCCCAGGACATTCTATACAAGATCTCAAAGTAGCTGTTTTACTACAAAGGAATTTCAGAAATAGACTGGAAAGAGAAGCTGCTGAATTGCAACTTATCACCAAACTTAAAACCATGGAGAGTCCTGGTCTGAACAAAGACCTTGGATTCTTATCTCATTATACATGACAAAGCCATTTTTCACCTTCTCACCCCTTGCTTTTTCCTGTAAGACCTATTGCAGTCGTTAAGAGTCGTCAACAGGCTCATCACAGCCATCTGCCAATCACCCATTCCCACCACCCTTCTGAGTAATACCCCTCCCCACCTTCTCACTATATAGAAGGGTCTGGAAACTTCTGTTTCAGTGTATCTGAAGAAGTGTGCATGCACACGAAAGCTCATACCAAGAACTAACTTAGTTGGTCTTTAAGGTGCTACTGGAAGGATTTTTTTTTGTTTTGACTATGGCAGACCAACACGGCTACCTATCTGTCACAGAAAGAGAAGTCATTGATTTAAGGTTGTTTAAATGAATATTTTAAAATGTAAAATAGAAAAACTTAATGAAAAATTATACAGAAAAAGAGAGATTAGCATAATAAAATGACCTAAAAGAGTAAAAATCCAATAAAACATAATGAAAAGGTGCAGAGGCATTATCACTGTTGACATGAACTCAGAGATTTCAACTGTTTCCCCAGTGAAGCTATCAGCACTGGACAGAATGGAGCAGCATCTGAAGATATAGTCAAAGTCCTCAGCAGCCGACCTCCTCTTATGAGGCCGTGAGCACAGCAGCAGAGGCGGGCACAGTGAGAAACCCTGAAGGCGCTGCTACCAACCCAAGGAGGAAGAGAGCCTGTGGAAGCTGGGCCGCAGCAGCGTTCCTAAGTTCTGCATAAAATGGGCAAAGGCTGTGAAGATGAGCACTCACCTTATGCATCCCTCGATCAAACGCATCTTCTTCTCCTCCTGATGAGAACCTCCGAACTCGTGGTGCTACAAAGAAGTGACGGCAGGGCAGTCAGTTCAAAGAAATCACTTGCATGGCATCAGGTTAAGACAGCAGACATGAATCTGGGGACTTTGCTAGGGTTGGGGCCAATGTTGGACGTGCATTTCTGTAACCCAAAGGGGCCTGTGCTCCTTCTGGCATGGAGCTTGGGACAGACAGGAGCATATTCTTTTCAGGCATTATAGCTGGGAAGGGCCAGAGCTTCCGGTTCATGGAAGGTGAGCAGCCACAAAGGCAGACAGGGCTTCTGTAACTTTAAGAGCTTTGCAGAAGAGGGAATTTCAGCTGGTGTAGCTTTCTGCCCACCTTGATATTCTAGACTGAGGATGGGGAACCTCTAGATGTTGCTGGACTCAGCCCAAGGCAGCATGGTCTTGGGATGATGGGAGTTGCAGGCCAGCAATATCTGCAGGGCTACTGTTCCCCATCCCTGTTGCAGACCATGCTTAAAAGGTACAAGAGCCCAGTCCTTCTCTGCAGTTGGATATTTTGGCACTTTCCTCTCCATTTCAGCATGGCCACTGCATGTAGGATTACACACACACACACACACACACACACACACATATTCCTGGAGCTTTTGGTGACCTGGTGTGGAGAATGTTACCTTTAGGTGAGCCTTGAAAGGTCCAGTATTCTGTTTCAGAGTGGTAATATGGATCTGGAGAGTAGGCTGGGCTATATTTGGAGCTCTGGGCAATATCCTCACTGGTTTTGCTTTTTGTGGCTGCAGATAGGGTATCTGCAAAAGCGACAGAGAGCACGTGTGAAAGACTGGAAGGAAAGGGGGAGCTCTTCAGAAGGGTCTGGCAGCAATGACATGCGAGGGCAGCAGAGGCATATGCATAGTTCCAGGACAGCTTCTAGGTAAAGGTAAAGGTACCCCTGCCCGTACGGGCCAGTCTTGACAGACTCTGGGGTTGTGCGCCCATCTCACTTAAGAGGCCAGGGGCCAGCGCTGTCCGGAGACACTTCCGGGTCACGTGGCCAGCGTGACAAAGCTGCATCTGGCGAGCCAGAGCTGCACACGGAAACGCCGTTTACCTTCCCGCTGGTAAGCGGTCCCTATTTATCTACTTGCACCCGGAGGTGCTTTCGAACTGCTAGGTTGGCAGGCGCTGGGACCGAGCAGCGGGAGCGCACCCCGCCGCAGGGATTCGAACCGCCGACCTTTCAATCGGCAAGTCCTAGGCGCTGAGGCTTTAACCCACAGCGCCACCTGCGTCCCATTGGACAGCTTCTACCTTATATAAAAACATGGGCCCCTCCCTCCATTGCTTTTGCACTTAAAAAATGCTTCAAGCAAGATCAGAACAAACCCAGGTTTAAATGAACGGTCCTGCTGCTATCATGCCTAATTCAAACTTTTCTTCCAAATCTCCAGATAGCAAACTTTTGGCTACTTCTCTATAGAGCTTAGGCAAATGCAGAGCAACAGAGCAATGCAATTCTGCTATTTTCCACTTGCCAGTATTTTATTTATTTATATGTTTATATACCACACTTTTTCTTCCAAGGAGCTCAAGTTGGTGTATCTGGCTCTCCTTCTCCCACTTACATTTCATCCTCACAACAACCCTGTGAGGCAGGTAGAAGAATAAGAAGAAGAGTTTGGATTTGATATCCCACTTTATCACTACCCAAAGGAGTCTCAAAGCGGCTAACATTCTCCTTTCCTTTCCTTCCTCACAACTAACACTCGGTGAGGTGAGTGGGGCTGAAAGACTTCAAGAAGTGTGACCAGCCCAAGGTCACCCAGCAGCTGCATGTGGAGGAGCGGAGACGCGAACCCAGTTCCCCAGATCACGAGTCTACTGCTCTTAACCACTACACCACACTGGATAAGGTAGCACTTATCCTCGGTCAACAAACATGTGGCACCCGGTAATTGCACCCCATCCCTATTGCATCAGTCAGGAGACTCCTGTGTCTGTTTAAAGCCAGGCCTGGAATTGCCTCCACGGCAGAAGTTTCCAAGCTGGAGCACAACGCAGCTCCATGTTGGTTACTGGCACAGTTCACTCTCTAGATTCCGGAAGGGCTGTGTGGCTCAGAGGGGCAGGGGGGCATGCTTTGCATGCAGAAGTTCCCAGGTTCCATCCCGGGTATCTCCAGGTAGAGCTTGGAGAGACTACTCTGAAACCACGGAGAACTGCTTTACTGGCCAGTACTGTAGACAACAGTGAGCTAGCAGGATCAATGAACCGACTGCTGCTTACATTCTCATCCTTTATGTGAGCTTTCCCCAACCTGGTGCCTTGCAGATGCTGTTGGACTACAACTCCCATCATCCCCGACTACTGACCATGCTAGTTGGGGGCTGATGGGGGCTGAAGGGGAGGGGACACCAGGTTGGAGAAGGTTGTGTTTGTCAAGAAGGGAAGCAGAAAGCAAGTGGCACAAGCTTCATAGATAAGTGCAGCACTGGGGCGGGAGGTAGCTGGATGAGGGCAGGGAAAGGAAGAGCAATGGGAGGAAGGGGAAAGAGGTCAGGCAAGCGGAGGAGGGTGGGAGCCACCCCCCTGAACTAGCAAGCACCCTGACACTGCAATGATCACACCAAAAGTGAGACACTGGGCATGGCCCAAATTGGCTCAGTCTTAGGACCAAACAAGACAAGGTGCCAGTCGCATGAAACTCTATGGACGGCTTTCAAAAATGTAAAAAGCAAATGCAGAGGCTGATCTAGTTTGGGACCTTGGAAGACATGAGAGTCCTGATCTGAATTAGTTCCCTCATGTCTGCCCTTTGCATTGGACAGAAAGCTCCTGTTTATTCCCATGGAAGCTTTTCTGTAAATGAAAATATCAAGTGGAGATCTCTGATCAGGACCATCGATGATGGAAAGACTAAAGTCCCCTAACCCCCACAAAAATCCTAATCCACATCAACCCTCTGCCTCCCTGCCCACTACTACTACTACTACTACTACTATTTCACATGACTCAAAGCAATTTACAGTCATTAACTTTATCACTGTATTTTATTTATTTAACAAAATTTATATGCCATCTGATTTAGTAAAACCTCCGTTTACAAGAAAAAGAAAAAGCCATCCACACAACTGCTAATGGCATGAACGGCTTCCCAAGGAGCTCAGCCACCAGAAAAGAGCCACAGGAAGGAACAGTGAAAGAGAATTAGTGTGTGATTTGCTTTGGGTTGACGGGTTGTTATCATACAGAATAGCTGCCTTATGCAGCCTGTACTTAGCAGCTCATCCTCATACAAGCCTCAGATCCTCCCTATATCCACGTTTCCAGTCTCCAAAAACTTGTATCTATGGGCCAAAACAGATGAAAATGACTTGTGCCACCCTGCTCTCCCAGCTGCAATTAACCCTGGGAGACAAGCTCCTTCTTGCACCAACAGAAGTTTATACTAATATCAGCTTTCTTTAAAAATGAAACACAGACATCTCCCCAACCCCCCACATATGATTTAATCCAGAATTAATCCAGAATAGCAATCCATCCTAATAAAGACCAGATCCCATAGGTTGGTTGGCCACTGCAACAGCAAGGTGGTGAATTAGGTTACCCTTTGGCCTGATCTAGTTGGGTTTTTCTTATGTTCTTATCACACACACTCACTTTTTTATTTCTGGTTTGTTTGTTTTTTGTACCTATTTATCTACTTGCACTTTTGACATGCTTTCGAACTGCTAGGTTGGCAGGAGCAGGGACCGAGCAACTGGAGCTCACCCCATGACGGGGATTTGAACTGCCGAACTTCTGATCAGCAAGCCCTAGGCTCAGTGGTTTAACCCACAGCGCCACTCGTGTCCCTTTTATTTCTGTTTTAATTAACACGGAGCAATTCTCATTCTTGGTTTGATACTCTCAAGAATAAATAAAGTGTGTTAAGGAGATAACTGGTTTTGAGTGATTTCGCTTTGAAAATATGCCCTTAAATGTACATTAGAACAAGCAAAACTTCAGACAGTGCATACAAGAGGATTTTTATAGAGCACTTAGGGATAAGTAATCTGCATTACGTGATCATGCATTAAGTCCACAAATGTATTTATATATATATATATATATATGTTCAGAGAAAGCTATTTTATGTCCTAATAGAAGGGCAGATTTTCCCCCCTTAAGCTTTAAAATATCCAAGGCTTGCTGGAGGAAGTCAGAGGGCTTCTCAGGAGCAAGGCATGGTGAGGTTGTTGGTACCAAGAAGAGAGGCAAAGGGAGGTACTTACAATGCAGTGGGGAGCAGGCAGCCAGCAGGGCAGGGTGTTAGGCAGACAGCGGAAGGGGGAAAGGGGGAAGGAAAGAGAGGAGACACTCGGTTACCACATTCAAGGGGAAAGCCACAAGACCCTTCTAAAGCAAGAAAAGCAGATCGGTGAGTGCAGAGCAAGCCCCTCATCCTCTTCACTGATGGGACCTGCCCAGCAGAGGGCGCTCCTCCATCTTCCATGGCTCCCAAGAGCTTTGACTCAGAAGAAGTCTGGAGAGACATTGTTTCTGTAGTTTCCCAGGCCCTGTGGGTGCAGAACATCTAGCCTCCAGTCCCACACCTCCAAGTGATATTCCTGCTAGGATGCTTCATGGCTGTCTTATGTGCGAGGCTAGACATTTCCTCTCTAGCCTTCCTCACCTTGTACAGTCTCCTTATCTAGTGACAGTATGGCCCCCACCCTGGGGACAGGCACCAGACCTTGGCTTTATCTTCTGCTCTCCTCATTCACTCATTTCCCCCCTATTTAAGTTCATTGCAAAGCCATATTGCTTCTCTATGACTTTGCAAGAAGACAGCTCTTCTTCCTTTCTGCTCTCTTAGCAAAAAAATAAATTAAAAAAAATCTACATTATGCCCTGATCTTCTCTCAGTTTGACCTTTGGGCTTTGATTGTCTCATGTCAGTCCCCTCCAGGAGCATCTGGTATGGTGGTGTGGAGCTGTCCAGCGAACACAAGCATCACTCTTGCTTTCCATGGTGGGGCAGGTCAGCGGCAAGGCTGGGGTCAGCATGGAGTGCAGCCAGCTCCTGCGGGTGTGCCTAGATGGCTCCAACCTCATCCCTGCCCTGATGCATCCTGGGAAGCAGCAGTGATGCTTGTGTCAAGGAGGCAACTCCATCATATTGCCCCACCATGCTAGCCTCTCCTGGTCTCCAGCAGTTAGCTGCCAATAGCATTTACTTCTCTCACCATGACACTCTCCTTCTTAAATCCCTACATTGGCTTCCTGTGCATTCCTGGACCCCACACAAGCTCATCATCCTTGCATTCAAAGCCTTCTGTGACCTTGACCCCTTCTTCACTTATATCCTTATACCTTCTTGCCTGTGACTTTCAGAAGTCCAGTTAAACCACTTCCCAAATGCCTCTTTTCCCTCAAAAAACTCCACCCATTCTCCTTTGACCATGATACCACCTCTCTTCCTTCCACCAGTTCCCTCCTCAAAGGCCACCTTTTCTTATGAAGCCTCTCGTACAACTCCGTGCCCAGCTATTACTAGGTCAAAACGCATCATATTGCCACAACCACACTTTCCTCTCCCTTTCACCCCTGCCTTCCATTTTCATCCTTGCCCTTGATGTCTCCCTTGTGTGGCACTTTAGATTGACAGCCCCTTGTGGGAGGGACCTGAAAAATTCCATGTGCATGATTGGTGTAAATATACTAATATGCATGATGGGTGTAATAACTGAACTGGCCCTATAGCCCTGTTGCTCCCTTTCACCTGCAAGAGAGTAAGGATTGTCAGCTAAATAGCCCATTTCTACTTTGAGTTCCTTATGGCTGAGGAGACCCAGGCAGATTTTGACCTTGACCTGTTTATATTCCTAGGACAACGTCTGAAGGTCCCTGACCTAGAACGTGCCCCAATGTAAGTTCTGTTGCAGTTTCCTTTTCAGAAGTCAGAGCTACTCAGACTTGCATTCTTTCCCCCACTGTGTCCAGGTCTGGCACTTGGTAAACGTCAACTTGGTATATAACTTTTGCAAAGCTCACAGAGTCACTCCACACTCAATGTGCAGCACTGTCGCGAAAGCAGAACTGGACTTTGTTATTATGTGTATCCAAATATGTGTCAAAGCCATGCCCAAACTGTACCGTGTCTTTTATAGATGGGGGGTTTCCGGTAGATGTTACTCTCTGCAGCAGCTGGAGGCAAAAAGAAAGATAATAAAGGAAAGAAAGAGACAGAAAAGGAGAGTAGGAGCCAGTGCGCAAATGTTTCAGAATCACAAGAGCCGCCACAATTTGTGGGTAAGGTCCCCACCCACAATCCAACTGCCTGCTTACTCCATTCAGTGTTTTTCTCCTCACAGCCTTATTTTAAGCAGCTGCAAAGCTGAGATAGGTTGGGAGCTGGTTTGATGGGGGAAGAAGGAATCCGTCCTACTTGGGGTGATGTGTGCTACAGACAGCCATACAACAGAGAATGCGTCCATGAGGTCATGCTGGGAGCATGCTCACCATTAAAAGCATGCAGGGTCAGGCAGACATTTCTCCTTCTGGCACAGTTGATGGCTTCATTCAGGGGAAGGGAAGTCCTAATTTGGGTGGTGCTCTCGGCCATGTCTTTCTCATCTGCCAGTGGCACCGGATGATCTGCGAGTCGGTTCCTTAGAGACAGGGCTGTAACCCTCATCCCATCGTTGCCCAAGAGCAAAACATGTCTGCCAGGGTCTCTTAAAATGAGAGAGCGAGAGAAGCAAAGCAAGCTGGGAACAGGAACTACCCTACCAGCACAAAGGCTTACTGATGGGCTGGGCAAAGGGCCATCCATAAAAGACGTCAGCCAAATCTACTGGGGCGCTCGTCGTCAGAACACCGTTTTCGGCGGTGGTAATGACAGAAAGGAAATGTGACAGGGAAAATTCCAGAACTTTCAGGCTGTTCTAGGTGAAATGGACCCTTTTCCTTCCAATAGCCAAGGCAGTTAAGGCCTTAAGCTGTGTGACTCCAGGTCTACCTCATCCTTCTTCTCTCGCACTGTGAGATCAAGGGCCCCTCATGAAAATCTGATAGTGTCTCCTCCCACTCTGCTAACATGGGCACTGCCAGGATCAGCTGCCAAGTAAAATTTGGATTTCAACACACAGCTAATTGAGGGGAGGAAAAAAATAAAACAAGCCACCAGGCATGGATTCTGTCACTTGTTTTCATCTTGCCCCTAACAGATTCGTCCTAAGGCCCCTGAGTTTCTTTTCTTGGCTTGTTTGAACGACTTCAGATCAAAATCTTGGAAATGGCTTCAGGTAGGAGGGTGTGTGCTTGTCAAAAAGGCACCCTGGTTTGACTTGCCCTAGTTCAATCTAGGCCGAGGGCTTCCACTGCTGCCAGGTGTTTGGACAGGTGTCGGCCTCACGTGCTTGGAGTGAACTAATGATTCTAGATTCCCTTTGCGAGCAAAGCTGATGACAGGCTGCGCTGTCGGGCAGGTGGGGAGGGCACACGTGTAACTACTTGCGTACTGAAAAGGGGCAGGTGTTGCCCTCCTTCCCACCCTCCCTGCAGGAGGGGCGTGGCAGTGGCCCTTACCTGGTGGCCCCCGGAGTCTCTGCTGGAGGGGAGCAGCCATCTGGCAAGCCCAGTTAAATCTGGGGGAAGGGTGCAGCGGGCCCTGAGGGGAGCAGGAGGAGTATAAGATAAATTATCTGTCAAGGATGGGTGCAGAAGGGCTCCTAGCTGACAGATAAGCTCTGCCTTGTGGTCCTTGAGGGAAGAGAATGGAACGAGAGGGACAGGAGGATCTCTTCTTTGCAGAAGCGGGAGAAGCTGCACAGGGAGGGTGCAAACAAACTTGGGGGGAGGTGGGGGTTGAGGCTGCAGGTCTTGTTTATGGATGGCCTCTGACATGCGGATGTCTCTTGCTGTTGCTAGCTGACTCTAGGCTGGCAGTAGCACTACTCATGCAGTATGCACACTTGGCGCATGCATGCGTGCGTGCATGCATGCAAAAATAAAACCAAAACCAAAAAAGATACAGCGCTCCTTCACAGGCTGGCCAGAGGCCTCCAGAGCCTACCTGGAATGTGGAAATGCTTAGGAGCTTGGTATGAGGTTGGTGTAGAAGACCTCACATCTAACTGGCTATAGTAGGGGGAGCTGCGCCCGCTCTCTGTTCCTTGAAAGAGCAGATTGGAGGGAGCAGCGGAGAAAGAAAGAAAAAGAGAGAGACAGAGAGAGAGAGACAGAGAGAGAGAGGCAGAGGAGAATCGGTGTTAGAAGCAGCCATGTTAGAAGAGTAGCAAGCCACCTGTGAACCAATGATGGGGATGCATGAATGATGGAGGGGTGGGGTGGGAGGTGGTCATGAAGACTCCTACACGCCACGGTGAGGGGAGGGGTGTTGGGTCCACCAATGAAGAGGAGCCAGAGGAAGATCCCACAGGTGCATGTCATCAGTGGCAGTTCTAAACCTATTCCAGTAGTACCCAAAATTCCATGCCAGGATTTACCCGGTGCCACAGGTGCAGGCTCAGTGAAGGTTGTACAACTTAATTCATTTCGGCAGAGGCTGAGGTTCTGGTGGGTGGGTGGGGCAATATGCTACAGGAGACCCAGAATAAGCCAGTTCTGCTAGACATGCTTTTCTCTGCATTTTTTCCTTCTCTGCTCTGCTCTTTTTCCTAAGTGCAACATGTCAAAACCCAGTGCCAGTTGTGTTCATGCTGAAGAACTCCTTAGCACCTCTGTCCGTGTGCCTATGAATCCTGGCGCATCCGTTGCTTCCCACATCATCTGCTCCTTTCCGTTTCACCACTAGCGCAGGACCTTGAAGTTTTGAAGTGGCCACAGAAAAGGGAGAGCGGCATATGCGCCAATGGAGTGTGAAGTCCCAGTAATCAACCCATCTCTACCCTGAGGACAGACAGTAGCAAAGTTGGCCAGGTGTCCAGAATGTTCCTATGTTCCTCCATAACAGAGGAAACTGGCCAAGGGGGTGTGTCCTCTTTGCCCTTCTCCCCACCACCACTGAGACGTGAGGCTTCGCAGTGCAAGCTGTTCTGGGAATGGGAAGATATTCCGGCCTTGAATGTGCCTTGGAGAGAGGCGCATATGTCTTGATGATGCCACAGCGCTGGCTTCTGCTTTGCATGTGTACTCGGCTTACCTGAGCGATAATAATGGTGCGGTGAGCGTGGGATGGTGGGGGACATGCCTTGACGGCTGTAGGTGGGGGAGTCGATGTAGCCGGGGCTGGAGGCTCGCCTCTGTCGGATGTCCATGCTTTCATATATATCCTGGAAAAGGGAAAGAGCAGTGATGGCAAAAGACTCAGCCCTTAGGGAGGTGCAAGCGCATGAGACCCCTGGCCAGTGATGTGGGTTTTATGGAAAATATGGAATTGGAAGATATTCCAGAAATGTTTTCCTATGCAAATACACAGGGTAATTTGCCTCAGAATATTTCCAGTTTGCCTGGGGGGCGGGGGGGAATTCTGATGCCCTAGAGCAGTGATGGCCAAACTTGGCCCTCTAGTTGTTTGGGGACTACAATTCCCATAATCCCTGACCACTGGCCCAGTTAGCTAGGGATGATGGGAGTTGTAGTCCCAAAACAGCCGGAGGGCCAAGTTTGGCCATTACTGCCCTAGAGAGTGATCTATTTGAACATGTTTATTTTACTTGTACTTAAAAACTTTGAAACTTCCCTGATATTTGCAGTTGTCACCCCTTCACTGTTATAAAATGAACCTACGGACATTTTCCATGGAAAAACAAAGCATTAGGAAAAGTTTCTGTCCCACATCACTGCCCATTGCGCAAATCCTAGCCCTCTACTTTTGATTTAATTTTGTGCAGGGCAGACTGTTCTCTTTCTAGCCAAGGGCAGTGTGTGTGTGTGTGTGTGTGTGTGTGTGTGTGTGAGAGAGAGAGAGAGAGAGAGAGAGAGAGAGAGAGACATTACAAAGACAGTTTGCTTTACCCTGAGCATTCCTAATTTAACATTGTCATGGGGGACGGTCACCTTCCAGTGTCTAACCACAAGGCTTAGTAGCAATGCAGTTCGACCCTTTAGTACCCAGCCAAGGAGCTTTCATGGTCCAGCTGTCAGCCGACAGTTCCTCAGCTCAATGCCACATGGGCCCTCATATTAGTCTTGTGTGCCGTATGATTACCTGAGAATACGGAGAGAGTGTTCCAAGAGACTAGAAGTGACAGGAGACCAGAGACAAGCCACGAGGGAGTGAAGAGCGAGGAAAGAAAGAGAGTGGGGGAAAAATGATTACAAGCTGACATGACTGCTCAAGGCCACAGCACAGTTCATCTTCCCGCAAGTTACTGTCCACTTAGCAAGACCTACAACCTTATTAGAGCTGTCAGGGGATTGAGAAAACCTGGGAGGGAGACTCCAAAGTTAACACAAAGGAGGAGCAAACGTGTGTGTGTGTGTGCATGCAGCAGAGTCCAATACTTCTCTTCTCCTCAAATATATGGATGCTCAGGAGTCCTCACTGGAGTTCCCCATCTTTCAATGAACAGCCCACCCTAAGCTCCAGCCTTTCCCCTTATTGCCACCACATTTAGCAGTCTTTTTTAAAGCTCTATATGTGAACAAATATGGGTTTAATATACAATAGAACGTAAGATGGCACACCCAAGACTACGGATATTATATTAAGCTCCGTAGCATCCTGCTTTCACTACTGTAGGGGATCAGCGCATATCATAAAGGATGAGTCTAGCATGGCAGATGCCATCAGTATGACACATGAATCTGGTGGGCCAGCATGAGCACCACATATTCCATGTATCAGACTTATGCTTGCTCATTCAAACATGATAAAGATGCAGTCCTTTAGCAATTCCACTTCACCTTCATTCCCTTCTTTCTCAGGGAAAATGAATGTCTGCAGTGGTTCTGACCCACCCTGCAGGTTCATCTTGAACTGCTGCTTCTCCTCCACAAAATACAAAGTGCTTTTAGCACATACAGTGGTACCTCAGGTTACGGACTCTTTAGGTTACAGACGCTTCAGGTTACAGACTTCGCTAACCCAGAAATAGTACCTCGGGTTAAGAACTTTGCTTCAGGATGAGAACAGAAATTGTGCTCCAGTGGTGCGGCAGCAGCAAGAGGCCCCATTAGCTAAAGTGGTACCTCAGGCTAAGAACAGTTTCAGGTTAAGAACGGACCTCCAGAACAAATTAAGTTCTTAACCCGAGGTACCACTGTATTCACAAGAGGAATGCTTGTGAAAGCAAGAGTGGAGATATGAGGTACCATTCCTTTTTGGAAAGCCAAACCTAAGGCTTTCCAACTGCAGCAAACGAATCAACACTCCCAACCCGGCCTGACTGCAATGCACTCAACAGAGGATCAAGAAGAGCACAGTTCAGTGCAAGCAAGAGCCACCACATGTCAGGAAATCTGCAACTGCAGGCACGCCATCTCTGAGCCCTGCAAAGGGAGGCTTCCGTGAACAAGGGGAGAATGTGCACGCTATACCTATAAAGCACATTTCCCTCCTCAAAGTATTTTGGAAGCTGGAGTTTGTTGAGGATTGCTGGAGAAAACTGTGGGCTCATCCATGCATCCGCTTGTCCTGCTGCTTTCTCCCTGTAAAAATCTGCTCTTTGCCACTGAATCAGAGCCAATGTCGATCGGGTTTTGCACAGGTTGACATTTGCTCCGATTCAGAGCAGGTTTTCCTGGGGAAAGCAGTATGGCAAACAAAAAATCGCCCAGACCTGTGCCTAGGAAGAATGGGACACACATAATGACCGCTCCCCGCTTAAAACGGGGGGCGCCCTTTGCGTGGACGCGTGCAGCCCCTAGATCTGGAGCGGCTCCAACAGCATAGGCTTGGCTTTGCCTTCCCTCAGGTGGGATACCTGGAGGTCTCCGCCTACCTCAGTCAGTTGTCCAATCCCACCTGGGGGAAGCGTTGCCAAGGAGACCAGGCCAGGTAGGGGAGGGTTTACCTGCCCAAAGGAGGGAGGATCTTACCTGGGAATTCTCACTTGGCTCCAGAGCTTCTCCCACCCTACCCACCCTCAGTTAATGTCTTATTTTGCAGGTTAATTTTTCCTCACAGGTTTTGCAGGTTAACTTTTCTTCACAGGTATGCGGGCGCTGCTACGTTAAGGTCGCTGTTAAAGGCCCGGAAAGGAATTTCCCTGCATTGGCAGGTTTCGCCTTTCCCGTAGCAAAACGTCACAACTTTGGCGGTATCAGGCCTTGGGCGGAATCCTTTTGTCCATCTTCCTCTTTGCGGCGGCGATACCAGGGTTCCCCATTAAAGGGGTTTTCTGAAGGGAGGCTTTGACCGTACGCCGAAAGGTCGTCATTGCTCTCCCCTGCGGTGGCGGCGTTACGGGGGCGGCTATCTCTGCTTGAACATATGTTCTCCAGAGCCGGCCCATCCCCCCCCACACTGGATAACCCTGATGCTCCCTAGGTCCCCGGCTGGGGACTGGGGAGGGAGAACGCCCAATGCCTGAGCCAAGGTCTACCCACATTTGAAATTTAATAAAGTTGTGGCCAATTTAATCCCATAGCACGTTGTCTTGAGTCGTTATTCCACATGACGGGGGGACCACGCGGGATCTGGGGACTCCGCCTGTCCACGCAAAACCTCTTGGATCCATGGTTTCTAGGCATGGGACAAGCAAAGTGTGGACAAGCCCTTTGTGTGGTACAAACTATAGTACCTAGAATTCTCTTTTACATGTTTTCCATAAAATTGCGCATTTTATTCTTTCTCATTTTTGTATTTATCTTATTCTAAAATGCACAATTTTGTTCACATTTTACTATAAAATATGCATTTATGCCTGCATTACGGCACTTTCTTTTTCTTTTTTAACTAGGAACTGTATCATAAAATTTGGAGAATCAAGAAATCTATAGTGAATCAGTGAGACCCCCATCCTTCTGCACATCTGAAAAGAAAGCCCTGGCTTGTTTGCCTCATTTTCTGCTTCAAGGCTATTGTGATCCCCATGCTTTTCCAATCTTCAGTGAGGTTTGGACATATGAAGACAAAGCTGAAGGGAGCTCCTTGGATGTGTTTGACACTGAGGGATAAGCCTTAGGAATTGTTCCTCAAATAACTCTGTACTTCTCACACTACATTTAAGTAACTGGATCTTCATCACTTACCCCTGAGTAGACCACACAGACTATGGGTGGTAATCAACTAAGTTTTACTTAGCAGAGACTCACTAAAATTAATTAATATAACTAAGTTAGGGCCATTAATTTCAGTAGGTCTACTCTGAGAAAAATTTAGTCGACCACCCCCCCTAACTGGAAGGTGTTATGATTTTCCCATCTATATCCCTGTAGCAAGGGATGGAACCAGTATGCTCAGAACAGGCCTTACGTGGGCATTTTCTTTCTATTGAGAAGGTGGCTACTTAGCAATAACAAATTTGGATTTTGCTTTCGGTAAGTGTAAGAGAAATGTATCGTGACTCTCAAACAACTCAATCAAAATGAATAGGGTTACAGCACGGTTGGGGAACATGGAAGTCCAGCATCTAGAGGGCTACGAGTCCCAGCAGCCCCAGCCAGCATGGATGATGGGACTTGTATTCCAACAACATCTGGAGGTTCCCCATTCCTGATCCACAGCTAAAGTTTATAGAGAAGTCTTTCTACCACAGACCTTGCTGGCTCCCTACATCCCAGGTGAAATGGCTGAGAAGCTGTACCTCCCCATAGCTATATCTCTCCAGCGTCTCGTCCGATGTGTATCTGTGATAGGGCTCATAGGAAATGAGGTCAGGGCGCTGCACCTCGTAGATGGCTTTAATCTTGGGAAGAGCGGCCAGGTCTTTGTAATTAAGGATCTCATTATCCACTTTAGCCTAAGGAAAGGGAGAGACAGAGACAGAGACAGAGACGCAAACACAGAGAGAAAGGTAAAGAAAGGGGAACTGGGGGTGCAAGGGTAAGAAGGGGCAAGTTGGAATAAACAGGTTGAAGGCATCATCAGAACAAATGGAGCCAGATTGTTACCAGAGGTGAGAAATGGGAAGGGTTGAACCTTGGAGGAGGTGACAGGGGTTATCCTAGGTAGATGAGGCAACAGTGGGAAAGGAGAATGCGGGCCAGGATTGGAATCATGAATTGCCTTGGCTAAATGCATCTGAACCCTTTGAGTCAGATGATGCTCAAAGAAGCCATATCAGCATCAGGGCCCTTTGGCAGTAAGGCATTCAAGGACTTGGTGTAGACATCTTGGGCTGAAACTGCCAAATGTTTGCCTTTGTTCCCAGTCCATAAGAATCCATTTCTCAATGGCTACGTGGGTGCATTGGATGATCACTTCTTTTCAACCTTTCTGGGATCGCGTAAGGGCATGTCTTCCCAAGCTTCACCCGTAGGAGCTGCAATGCCCAGTCCTCCAGCCACTACATGGCCTGCTTCAGCCACAGAATTGTACTTACACAGATGACTCTGTTGGGGGAACCAATGCTTGAGCCAGGTGGGGAGATGGATGTCTCTGAAGTTCTTCTGTGCTGTGTAGACAGAAAAGGACGGAATGAGTTGCAAATGACGCCAGCCTTCCTTCCAAAACCTGGTCCCCTCAAGATGTTATTGGGCTATAGCTCCCATCATCCCTGACCAGTGGCCATGCTGAAAGGGGATGATGGAAGTTGGAGTCCAACAACATCTGGAAGACCTCATGTTGGAGAAGGCTGAATTAAACCTTCCTTGTCTCTTGTTAATCAACACTGAAGGACACAGTTCAGCCAACCCTAACCTGAGTGAGTTGTGCATCTTTAGTAAAGGCAAATTGGTAATCTACCTGCCTATATTCCTTCTGCTTAAAAAAACCATAATTTCTGTAATTTTGCTGCACTTTGACTGCAGTTTGCAGGAGGGAAGAAGATGTTGTCTATGATTATGTTTTCTTTAGTAGTACATGAGAGACGCAGGGTGCTGGGAGGGACACTCTGCCTTCCATAATGTGTAGTTATGCTTGAGACTCTAAAGGCATGTTGCACAAGATTTTTGTTGCTGCACTGTGCACTGAATCATGTCACCTGATCCCTACAAGCCGTGTAGCAGCTTGGCCAATTTATGCACCAACCCAAGCTAATTGACCAGAATGAATGGCTGCTCTTCCCCTTCAAAGTCAATTTGGAGCAATATTTTAGGGGTGATGATGAAACAATGTGAAATCAGGAGACAAGTCTTCACATCTCTTGTAGTATTGCTTACAATCTTTGGTGTCTAGAAATGCAATGATGAGGCATCCCATCTGGAGTCTTGTCCTATTCTGACCACCATTTCCAGAATACAAATGGCCTTGGCCCAGTATACCCGAAGAAGCGTCTGACCCCCATCTTGCAGCTCCGAGGGCCTTCTGGCAGTTCCCTCACTGGGAGAAGTGAGGTTACAGGGAACTGGGCAGAGGGCCTTCTTGGTAGTGGCACCTGCCCTGTGGAATACCCTCCCATCAGATGTCAAGGAAATAAACAACTATCTAACTTTTAGAAGACATCTGAAGGCAGCCCTGTATCAGGAAATTTTTAATGTCTGATGTTTTACAATTTTTTATATGTGCTGTAAGCCGCCCAGAGTGGCTGGGGAAACTCAGCCAGACTGGCAGGGTATTATTATTATTATTATTATTATTATTATTATTATTATTATTACAAGAACAGTTCTAGCTAAGCAGGAGATATAACTCACTGCCAAGAGTCTGACACCAATCTTGCTGAGTTTTATTTTCTTGACAAAATGCAAAGTTCTGAAGCCAACCCACTCAAGTGGTGATTCAGTTCCTGGAATTAGAGTTTAGCTCTGTTTTGATTTAGAGCATGGAAATTTAAAATAAATATTTAAAACATGGGAATTCAAATCTAAGGCAGAATTACTGGATCATACCAAAGACCCATCTAGGCTAGCATTGTGTTTTCACAGAGGCCTAATAGATGCCCAGGGAATGTTTGCTATTTCGCAATCAAGCAATATGTAAATGTTGTTAAACAAACAAACAAAATTAACTAAGAAGCAGGTAGCAGTCTCTTTGGGAGAGACTCCTGGGCAGGAATCTATGCCCAAGAGTTGCATTTGCATTATAGCCAAAACAAAAAAGGTGGCAATTGCATAAAGAAGATACTGAGAGCCATTTCATAGCGCATGCAGAGACTGTGTTTGCCAATGATGCACCAGCTATTATGCTGGTGTTCACAGCTGTGCATCTTCAAACATGCAGCTGACATGTACCAAAGAGCCAGGGTCAGCATATTCCCATTTGGATCCTTAAGCATTTGGATACTTTTTTTGTGTGTGTACATGATTATAACAAATGCTGGTGCAGATGTAGACAGTGTAACAGCTGTGTACAATATAAAGTGGTTCGAGACTATGAAGATAGGAGAAACAAGAAATAAGTCCACAGTCAGTCTGTACTCCTTGGTTAAAGCTTCAAAGCTTCAAAGCCTGTAATCTTAGTTCAAGTGTATATATCCCTGTAAAATCAAAGCCTTTGGATGCTAAATTTAAGGCTTCCTCTCTTTCTGCAATTGCTTTGTAGAAGGGCTATGACTTTCAAAGCAAGTAAATAAATTAACTGGCTATCTTCCAGCTTCTAATAATATATTTCCACTTGAGGAACTCCCCCAGCCAGCTGTTGCCAAAATTCTCCTTCCCGTCCATTCCCAGCTCCATCTTACCTTTAACTTTTTTTCTGCTCGTGCTGCTTGTTTGCAGATAGGATGCCACACTTCTGAACCTGGAACAGAGCAGAAGGTGAGGACTGCAGGGCTGTCCAGCTGTGATTCTGATTTACATAACATTACCCAGGCTCATTAAAACAATACTCCTGAAAGCTTCATTGCTCCTTGCTCCTGACCCTATTACTGTTCCCTCCTGCTGCAAGGTGGTCTGTTCATTTCACCCAACTGGTTCCTATTACTGAGGTCCTAAATCTCTTTGTACCAAAAATTCCACTTGGACTTGAACATTTTCAGCGGCAAGCTTATTGGCACATCCAGCATTTGTATCACCCTTCTTTCAACACTGATTAGAACTTAGATAGTTTTTGCTTGGAACTAAGAGGATGGTGGGATGCAGGTGGCGCTGTGGGTTAAAGCCTCAGCGCCTAGGACTTGCCGATCGAAAGGTCGGCGGTTCGAATCCCTGCGGCGGGGTGCGCTCCCGCTGCTCGGTCCCAGCGCCTGCCAACCTAGCAGTTCGAAAGCACCTCCGGGTGCAAGTAGATAAATAGGGACCGCTTACCAGCGGGAAGGTAAACGGCGTTTCCGTGTGCGGCTCTGGCTCGCCAGAGCAGCGATGTCACGCTGGCCACGTGACCCGGAAGTGTCTCCGGACAGCGCTGGCCCCTGGCCTCTTAAGTGAGATGGGCGCACAACCCCAGAGTCTGTCAAGACTGGCCCGTACGGGCAGGGGTACCTTTACTTTACTTTTTTAAGAGGATGGTAGCAAAGTCATTCTACTCATTGTGTGAATTGACAGGAGATTTCTACTAGCAAGGGCCATGTCCATTTCTGTGATTACATGTGTGGCATGTTCCAACTTTGTAACATTGAAAGCAACCAAGAGGCCATCTGGTCTAACACTCTGCCATAAGGCTGGACCATCCAATCCCAATCCTGCAATTTGTGCAATCCCCACACCAGATTGCAATAAGCAGAGGGCAGATGCAACTGCAATAAAATGCCCCAAGAGCAAAAAGTTTGACTAAGTCAAACAAGAGCACAAAAATGTTATATCCGCATTAAGTAGTTCCTCCTACTGTATGATGGCTATTTGTAAGACAAAGGGTTGGAGACTTGGTTAACAAACTGGGTATTGGTCCTGGATGCCAGTACAGAAGGAAATGCAGATCAGCAAGGTTCTGCGCAATTCCACCCCTGTAAGGAGTGCTCTGGAGTGGGAACAGAGTTGGTCAAGGCAAGTAGTTGCCAGAGAGGGGGAAGGCCCAGCAGTCTCAGAAGAATACAGCAGTCTGAACTATTACTGAACCCAGAAGGCAAGGCCTTCCCCGTTTAGCTGGCAATCTCCACTTGAGGAGAGAATCCTTGCCCTGGCTTCTCCTCCTCACCTAGCAACATAACTGGCACCATTGTCTGTGTCAGGTTGTAGCTGAAGGCTGCAGCAACATACAGCACTAAAGCAATGCTAAGAGAGAAAGCAGTGGATCAAATACGTCAAACCGAGAAGATATTCTTCAGGGTTCCCTAAGAATCTAGGGCTAGTTCTGAATAAGGCAGTCCAGAAAATACAATGCAAGACAATTCAATAAAACCACCTTGGGTGCTTGGGCAGAAGTACATCAATATATTAAATACATAACATCAATCCTCAATTGGATATGGGTGGCCATTTTAGAGTGAAATTCAGGTTCCCTTCCCCTCACTCATCTGCTTCCCTATAGCAGGGAGGAAAGAGACATGCTTTCAGACTTAGAAGTGACGCTGCATGCCATTGATTTTTATTGACTTTCCTAAGATCCTTTCACCTTAATGGTGTGGTCAAAGGAACAAACTATCAGGTGGTGCTGAAAAGGTGGATGCTAGGAAGAGACACAACACTTATACTGTAATATGATTCTGCATGTTTCAAATCTGTGGCTGTATCATCCTCCCATGGACATTTTACTATTGACCTAGGTCTCAAAGCTGACTAGTCTTGGCTGCTGGTAAAGGTCAGGATAAGATTACAGCTGTTCTTGTTATTCTTGCATGCTATCTACCCAGCAATTCATAGACATCGTCCATCATCCAACCTGCCAGACGGATACCTGGAAAATGTATAACACTGCCATAGGCTCAAAGCGAAATCAGAATGGGTTGTCCTTGCAGACAGCAAAACACTACCATCATAATGGAGTCCAGCAGAAAAGTGGGCACCTGTTTTACCAGCTTGATAAGATTTGTGTTCAGGACTTGAAAAGATTAACTCCCTCCTCACCCCAGTTTTTCCCTTTTTCTTTTGCTCAACTATTATTGAGTAAGGGAATAGGAGAAGTCAAAGCAGTAGACCTTGTTCTTGTAGCAGCCTTAGAAGCTCCTATGGGTGATCTGGGAAATTACGTCAATACCTTTCCAAGAGTTGCATGCAGACCAAATCATCAAACTGGTTTGGTCATCCTCCTGGTCTGCAATCCAGGAAGACCAGAGATCAGCATGTAATCAGGTGCAGGTGCAAGGAAGACTGCAGGGTTTGGCCACATCAGAGGTACTGGTTTGTCCAGTGGGCAAACTGCAATTTACTAGCTTTTCCCAAAGAAAACATTAACTTGCCCCCACCCCATTCCCCCCTACCTGTTGCGACATTATTTTTGTGAAGCTGCAAATGCACACATAGGTTTCAGGATGTTTAAAAACATATTGTGACACTTTTTCCGCTTCTCAAGCAATGAGAAGCTTCAAGGGTGCAGTACTTACCTGGGTTTCGTTTCCTTTGGAAGGAAATTCCTGGAGGCTTCTTAGAGTTTTGCAATAATTGTATTTATTTACAAATATACAGGTTGGTCACAGGTGGAGATTTAGCTCAAACACTCCAAAGGACAGCCAAAGTCTACTACTTCCACATCAGATCTGCAGAAATGAAGCCAGGAGCCTAAGGTGCTCATAGAACCCATAGTCAGCCCTCTCTCTCCATCTCTCTCTCTCTCTCTCTCTCTCTCTCTCTCTCTCTCTTGCTCAAAACACAGTTTCTCTTCACATACAGGCACCTCAGGAGCTTCCAGACTGTTGCAATTTTGTAGGTGGGATTCAAATGCATGCCGGTAAATTCAGGTCACACAATTAAGTGGATTTGGAGCTTCTTGCCCAACAAACCCTCTTCTCACGCAAAACCAGCCTTTTTGCAGTAAGGGAAATAACAGAGAACCACACTGGAAAGTGTAGGATAACAACTGGCCATTTAACCAGTGGTGTGTGGTCAGTGGACTAGGAGGACCAGGTTGGTCCCCGAAAATGTTCCTGGTAAATTAGAGTATTGAAGTATTAACGCCTGGTGCCTCCTTCCCAAAGCCCAGGAAGCTTCTGCCCAGCTTAGGGAGGGAGGCATGACACTCACACGCATGGCATTGGGACATTGGGGCACCACACATGTGACGTTGGCATCCCACCCTATCATCCTCATAAGCTGGTGCCTCTGGCCCTAACTTTTCCCCTACAAAAAAATTCACCAAACACCACTGCATCTAACCTCTCTGCAGACAAATCAGAATGATCAATATACAGCCATCATATAAACTTTTGTGCACATCAGTTAGGATGAATGCTCAATAAACAAGTCACCATTGGAAGTAACTGTAGATTATAGCATCCTTAGATAAAGTGGAATAAAGGAGAAATATCTTTTTTTCTAGATATTTCTAAGAGCAACCAGGCAATCTTCATAACAAAGGGAAGTTCCTAGTCAGCTCTGCCAGGCTAATTAAGGCAGTCTCCAGCAATTAATTTGCCCAACTCCTCAGCTTACAACATGGGAGAGAGAACACCTTCTACTTCCCAAGACATGCTTCTAGAAATCAGACTTGCTCTGAACAGCCATTTAATGTGATAAGTAGACATTTATCATCCTTCCTCTCTTGTATTGGAAATGTATCCTAAGACAGAGGTGCGCATAAAACTGCTGATAGGAAACATAGGAAGATGCCTTATACTGAGTCAGACCATTGGTCCATCCAGCCTAGGCCCATCTATGCTGTCTGGGATTTCAGGCAGGGAGTCTTTCCCAGCTCTACCTGGACTTGGCAGGGATAAAACTTGTGACCTTCTGCATTGAAAACAGCTGCTCTGCCATGGAGGTACAGCCCTTTCCCTGAAGTGACGGAAATAATGTAAGTAGAGAACCCTGCTTAAGAAGAAGGTGTGGGAAAAGGAGGTAGAAGAGGGACAAAAATGAAGCTGGGAATAAAATCTTGGCTGATTTAGCCCCATGCGGTGGATATACACTCAGATAGAATTGGAGTAAAAGAGTGTGAAAGCCAATCCTGATCTTCTCATGGCCATTCAACTCATTCCCTCCCAGTCACAGAATGAATAATTATTTTCCACAGGCAGAATCCCACCCACCTTCTCTTCTACACTGTATCGGTATACGTTCCCGCCTCTTGGCACAATGTTTTTGAGGGCCGTGGTCACCATAGCAACAGGATCCTCTCATGGGCTGGAGGATCAGGCAATGATGGCCAGGTGCAATGCATGGAGGAGTTGCTCTTTCTCCACTCCCCCATCCTAGTGGTTGATGGGCCAATGTGACACTAATGGCACTTCTGCTCCCCCACAATGAAGCAACCATCAATTGCCACCCAACATAGACAACAGCCCCTCCCTAAGCCAACTACTCCAGCAGTGCGAGGGTGGGAAGTAGCTAACCCTGCAATTAACACAGACAGACACAGGGTAATTAGTGACTCAGGGTGACGAGCACCTAAAGGTTGTCTAAGGGACAAACACTCCCCCCACCAAAGCTGAAAATAGACCCATAAGGGGAAAGACACCCTAAGCTCACATTGAGACCCAGTAATTATTTAGCTCTTCCTCTTGCAAGTGCACGTACCACCACAACTTCTCTAGTGATCTGAACTTGTTGCAAACAGGAAATGCAAATAAGTTGGCCTCAGGCTTCGTCATGTGGCCTCTCAACACGGGTCCCCGTGAAACAGGATTGATTAACATGAAATCTCTGCTTCTCGCAATGCATCGTGAAGATTAATAAATTCATCTGTAAGAAAATGTGGAGTGCCCAACACTCAAGTAACATTCACAACACCCTTAAGGAATTTTAGAAGCTCCAAGTTTTGAATACCAAGGTTGTGTATGAGGCTGGGAGAGAAGTAGACAGTCCAGAGTGAGACCTTTCGCCCCAGAAGCTGGTGTTCCTACCTGTGAGGTACATCTCTTCCCCTTCTGTGAACATCTGGTGACAACGCACACATCTGGCACAAGTGGGGTGATAATGCTTCCCTCCTGCCTAAACAAATGAATGAGAGAAAAGAAGATCATCAGGCATTTAGGTCTAGTCAACTTACGTTTCGACAACACTCTTGTAAGAATTATTTTATTAGTTTATTATATCTCTTAATCTTGGCTGTGGTTTACAGAAAGAATAAAGCAGCCATCACCAACAACATAAAATATAATCACTAAAACAATTCTGAAGTTTGGTGGAACAAAAAAAAAAGAGTTTTAAATTGGTTCCTTAGAGCTATCAAGGAAGGGGCCCTGTGGCTAGATCAATAAAGAGAGTTCCAAGGTTAAATAAGGAGCCACAACCAAAAAGGATCTACTCCGAGGAGGCAACAATCAAGGAAGAGTCCCAGAGGAGTGATGCTCTAAAATAACTTGATCTCTAGGTGGGAATCATAATCTGAAATACCCAGGCAGTTTAGAAAACTCAAAACCAGCACTTGAAACTAAGAGTCAATTCCATGTTATGTTAAACACAATGGCTAGTCCTTGAACACATATTATTTCTTGCAGAAATAGCCAGCACTGACCAGCTCCAGTTCAGATCAGGACTGTGGTGTGCAGTGCTGGTGGCTGTGGGGGCTCTTTAACCCTTTGCCCCCCACTGTGGTCCCAATCCAGACTGCCCCTTCCCCATGCCTGAAATTTTCATGGCAATAATAGCTGTCAATGGCCACTAGTTATGATGGCTCTGATGCCTCTGAATACCAGTCACTGGGGAACAACAGTGGGGTGGGCTAGTCATCTCATTGCCCGCTGCGAGAAACACAGTGCAGGGTGTTTCTTTTTTATTCCAGTGCCAGAGTTCCAGGGCTCATCTACACTTCTGCTTGCCCCACTACTTTCCCTTGGGAAAATCCACTCTTTACAGTTGAATCAGAGCAAATGTCTGGTTTTCTCCAGACTGATGTTTGCTCTGATTTAGCATTAAAGAGTGTGTTTTCGAGGGAAAAGTGGTGGGGCAAAGGCAAAACCACCTGAACTTACGCCTAGAAAGCACAGGACAAGTGGAAAACTACTAGGACTCCTGGTTTCTGGACGCAGGAGAAGCAGAAGTGTGGACAAGCCCTGAGTTGCTACTGAAGTTCACTATGGCTTAGCACTAGATGCTGCCTTTTACACCTAGCAAATGGAGTACCTGGATACCAGAATGGCAGGTAGTCACTGAAACACAAAGTTGGTTCTTCAAACTCAGAATTCCGCATTAGTCTTTGACCTAATCTATGGGGTCATTCGAAGATTACAGAGGGAGAGAGCTTATAGGATCCACCCTAGTGATAGCTCTGTGACAAAGAAAGCCCACAAGCTCAGATCTGTCACACTGAATAAAAGGGTCATCTTTTCCCACCAACTTTCAGCTTATGTCAATCCAGTGACTTTGCTAGAGTTGGGCAGGGTGACAAGTCACAGCACAGCCAAGCCCAGGGTGTCATCCTAGCTGTGAACTACCGCTGGAATAGTGTGACATTCTTGTTTTACAAGCTGTCACTAAACGAACCATCATCATCTGGCGATGCTGGACAGATCTGGCACTGAGCAATGGCTGCAATGAAGTTGAATGTTCAAGTCTATGCCGGATGAGCAAAAGCGGAAGCCATGTTTGCTATCTGAGTATTCAGTCCTGATTTCTCTTGAGAGGGCAACTTTTATTTTTCTGTTGCCTTCAACAGGATTAGAAATAGCAACCTACTATTTCGCCCACTTGTGATGTAAGAAGGCTGTTCTCCCTGCCCTTTAAAACAAGGATAATAGGCTTAATTGGTAGCTTGCTTCCATTCAAAAGTGTCTGCTAGGATTTCAATTATAGGCTCACTTGCAGGGCTTCAGAGCTCAGATGCAGCCACTGGTTTAACTTGGTGCAATCAGCCCCATTCTGTGCAAAGCACTGCTCCCAAAGGGACATTTTACAGCAGCAGCAGCAGCAACATCATAATAATAATAGAAGGAAGGATGAGGGATTGTTGAAGGGTGTGGGGAGGGGGAAGGATAGTGAAGGCTTTTAATTAGAGAAGGGACTTTTAAAGCTAAAGCCAGCATTAAAACCAGTAATGGCTTTCCTAAGAAAGGGCCACATGAGTCTCACAACACATAGTTGTCAGCTAGGCTGTCAGCACAGCAATCAAGCAATGGTGCACCAGTTTTGCCAACCACTGGTGGGTAGTATCCACTGGGACCAATAGACTGGTCAAGAGGCCAACAGATGGTGGCCCAGGAGCCACTGGCAGGTGCAATCACAGCCACTGGCAGGCAGAACTAATCGGTCCTAGTTCTGCCCCCATTCTCTTCCACCTTGCTGAGTTCTACAAGGGCAACTCTGAGACTGAGGAGGAAGAAGTTGACAGCAAGGGCCACTCTCTGGCCTGGTTGTAAGTAAGGCAGGCAGGGTGGGGGCTGGCTGAGGGCAGACTGCGGTGGGTGGGACAGTGTCCCATTTGCCCTAATGTACTTCATGGCTTGTCATTTCTGCCTGAATAATTGTTGCACAAAAATGGAACAAAGCCCATTGCTCTCCTGTGATTGTTCAACTGCTTGCCTATTTTATGGAGTTGCCGGGCCCCTGCCACAAAACCAGCCTTAGAGTTCAGTGATGATTAAAGGCTGGCCCAGCCAGCCCGTCAGCCCATAGCATGCATCCTGGGGTTGTTATCTGCACCAAGTCCTGTATTTCCTGAGATATGTCCTAGTGCTCAGGATTTCTGAGTGCACTCATGGATGCGAGGGACAGAGCATGCATGCGCAACCCTGCCCTGTTCCCAGTTTGAGCCTGAACATTTTCAGGCAAACGCCTGAACAGGTCTGATGCCACCAGATAATCTGGACACATGGGCAGCATCCACAACACCTAGTTAAATCCTGGGATGTCCTTCAAATGAAGACAGAGAGGCAATTCCTTCACCCACTTTGCACCCACCTCTCCTCTTCACCCACCATGTGAACTGACAGCTTTTAAATAAGCATTTTTATTGATAATGTAAGTCCTGCTCTGACCCTCATTGCCATCAGCCAAAGCCAGTTTACTTGGATGTCAGAAACCCCACTCTGCATTTTCCATTATACAGAAAATGCAGATAATTTTTATACCAAACACTTTTGGGAGTCAATTTGTCCTCAGTGCAAGCTAGGAAAGGTCGAACCTATTACTTTTGGTTTTTGTCAGTTTCTCATTTTTCTAATCTTAAATTCAGTCCTTGACATTTCCAAATCATTTTGCCACATATGCATACGCGCGCGTGCACACACACACACACACACACACAGTGCTCCTGAAAATTCACCAGCATTTTCATGTGAATTTCTCATAACATACATAAACATGCAATTTGCCCCCATCGTTATCACTATTTTTTCACAAAGCATTGTTCCCTATCACAATGCGATTTTGTATATTATTTTCATTCAGTAAGTATTTTTATGCACACTTTATTCTAGAGTGTGCATTCTTGTACACATTACTTGGCCAGAGAACTTTATTGTAAAATTCAAAAAAGTGCAAATTACAAGGGATGGCTGGGTTTCAGTTTGTGCATTGTTTCAGAAAGTGCAGATTTGGTAGGTTGAATGTGAATGGAATCAAATTCCTCCCTCTTCCTGATGCAAGACTCATTCAACACAGAGAAAAGAAGAAGAAAATGAGCCGGCTGAGCTGCTAAAAAGCCAACCAAGACCAGTGCTTCAGCCCTCTGTTTTGTTGCTGTATTATCCAATGTTTCTCCTCACATGTTTCCTAGTTTTAAAGGGCGGGAATACGGAAATCAATGATGATCATGCAAATGGAGTGAATGAATCACTCAGTTGCTTACAGCTAAAAGCAACAAATGTCTTCCTCCCCTCCCTGCTCCACCTTTGCAGAAATTCTCCAGCGCCTTCAGCGAGACACTCTCCCTGCTAATCTACGCATCCTCTGGAAGAGCTCCATGGAGATTTACGAGAATGTGTTGGCTGAGTCACTGCAAGATTTGCCTGTCACTAAAGTGATATGGGTATAAAATCAAATAACAGATTGATGCCATCTAATGCAATTGTGTCAAGGAAGCTGGCCGCTTAAGTCCAGAGACCCGCTCTCAGAGGAGAAGTAAAAGGTTCTGTGGGATTTGCAACCCAATCCAATGAGCCACTGGACTGAGGCGGCAGCTCATATAGGATCAAGCGCTAAGCTCCCAGTGCAAAAGAAATGCCCTTGGGCTGATCCCACTAGTGCAGCAGCATCCCTTGGCATCCATCACTTTCCACCTGGCCCTTGCTTCATGCTGCCAAATGGTACTGGGGGGGGGGGGGAGGAGACAGAGCCCCTCACCTTTCCGTCTGGCATGCTATGGTCTCTCCCGGTCTGTAGGAGGTATAGGGCTGGGACAATCGTGTGCTGCCCAATTCCACAATTAAGTATGGACCACAAGGGATGTGTGTTGGGGGGAATCCCTCAATCTCTTAATGAAAGAGCAAGATAAAAATAGGACAGAGAGTTTCTGCTAGGAATAGGACTGGTTTGTTTGTTTTAAAAAAATTGTGGCCGTTTCCAAACATTGCTGCTCGTTCATGCAAGTTTCGCACAGTGTCTGCATGATGTCGTCCTCATCAAAATTCAATCCCATATTACTTCTCCATTTAGTCTACAGTTCCTTTGGTCCAGCAGCCAACTTGAAAAATATGTCATAATTGCTTTTAGCTGGTTGCTTGATTTTATTGCTTTTAGTGATGTTTAACTGCCTTGGCTTTATAGTTTTGTTTATTTTGCACTTTGCTTTATTGTGTTTTATTACCTTTTGCTGGATTGTATTCATACAGTGAAACTAGAAGGGGCTACTCTTCCTTTTTGATTTGGTCGAAAACATTAAGAGACACGCTGGCCTTGGAACTAGAAGCACTTCTCTTGCTGGGTACAAAAACATTAAGCACACTTTCCCCATGGTGTTTTGGAGGCACGGTGAGTCAGAGGTTCCCCACCCCTGAACTAGATACTCTAGCCACCAAATCCAACCTGCCTTTTCTGGACTTGGTTTGACCGACAAGTGAAGGAAGTCCCTAAGCCATCTCAGCCTCTAGGAGAGGTGCAGTTTCCCGACAGACCAAATCACAACCACCTTGTTTATTTTATACTGATTAAAATTACAGTCATTGTGAGAGCCCAGTGCTGCCTACTATGAATACACTGCTCATTATAATTCAAAGGGGTGTGTGTCACTGTCGTTCTTTTAAGACTCATTAATCATCCATAGCTGGCTGCACATCTTAGAGCCATATGGGACAACCAGAGGCGTAAGCATATGATGGCTGATTAGGGCTGAGGATAGTTAGAGGCACACTTATGCCACACTTTGTCAAGAAGGATGATGGGAGCCTACTGCTTGGAGGGCAATAGGATCCTAGGCATTATTACCCTCTGGGCACCAAACTCCTGGGCATCCCCACCATCCTGTCTGATTTGTGATCACTGCAGCTAGCAGGCTTAGTCTTCCTAGGAGACACCACCTCCAGTGCTCAGCACGAGCAAGACAACCCCCAAGAGGCTGAATTTGCATGCCAAGATATGACTGGAAAAGACGGCAAAGGACTGTGCTCTGAATTTTTCTCAGAAGAAGAGGCCCACAGGACCTCTCCATTGCCCCATGGCTCTGCAGCCAGCGTTACGCAACACATCAGGCTCTCTTCTCCGCTTTGCATTGTGCTCCAGGGTCACATGCAGACTCTTCCCAGAGCCCAGCTGACCTATTTTCAGCCAATCCCATCGTCAGGATTAGACAAGGAGTTCCCCCTGACCAGGCTCCAGGGATCCCCCTAGAGAGACGCAATTCAGGAAATCAAGGAGTAAAAAGAAGGTGCTGAAAAAGGCTTGTCTCAAACGTTCTGGGAAATATGAAGGTCAGGTCCACTGTTTGTGTCTGTTTACAGCAGCATAGGAGGCAGAGAGGAGAGATGTTTCTGAAAACGTGTCCAAAAATTGAGACGCAGCAGCCTGGGAAGCTCACATTTGTTCTGTGTTTTCAGACATTTGGTTCCACTCCATGTCAGTAGTGGAAACTCAAGAATTTGCCTTTTGCAGTTGAAGCGAAGGGACTCTTACTCATTGAGCATGTCTCAGGAACTCAGCTCTGGAGAGCAAATCCAATGATCTTGCTCTTCTGGAAGTCTTCCAACCTGCTCTATGCATTCTGAAGCTTACAATCAGGTCATCTCTGCTACTGAGCTGCAGCAACATTTAAGAGGTTGCACACCTAGTGCAGATCAACTGGCCAAATGCTTAGAATCAAGGCACTCTTCGCAGTACTGCCCTCCTTTGTGCCAGGCTGTAAGATTAAAACACATTTCCAGGGCTGCTCTGCATGTCTTGGCTTGACTGTGTGGGGCAGACAGATGGGATGGAGGGACGACTGAATTGCAGCTGGCAAACTGACTTAATGCTTAAGCTCCTGGCCTTCAGAGGCTGCTTCATACGCTCTGGGTCTTAGGAGCCTTTTAGTGTGGGTCTTTGAACAGTCAGATGGTTGGATGTGTGGCAGCTCCATGTCAATTTCACTCTGGAGACAGGCCTTTATTAAAGTCTGGGAAGCAGATGGCCAGTGCAGGTGTGGAGAGGCAAAAGCTTGACATGAAACTGACAAGCACCTAACCATGCAAAAGTGGCGTGTCCATGGATCTTTCAAAGTCTACGAAAAGGATCGTCTGTGGCAGGACTGGCAGGCCTCATTAAGTCCCTGCCAGGGTTCAGTTTCTGAGGAGAGAAGTGCCAAATTCAAGCCTTCCATCTGCCTTCCTCCTTGTTCCTAAATTGATTGTGACAGGCTGCAGTTGCTCAGGGGAAAACTCTGCACATGCTCTGAGAAATTTTTCTTTACCATTTATTCACATATTTCAGGGATCAGATGTGGCACTGAAAACAGATTCTGGAGCTGAATCTGTGCCCCAGCATGAGCTGAACCCCATTTAAATTCAGTGGGTGGTATTCAACTAAATTTTATTCAGAACAGACCATTCCAATGAATGACTATATTAGGACCATTAATTTAAAACTTAGTTGAATGCCACTCAGTGGCTGCATGCTTTAGGGGAAATTAATTCATTTTCTCTCTCTTTCTTAAAAAAAAGGACTTTAAAAGTAATCTTCACTTATTCATGTTAAAGGAAGACCCAGCACAGTTTTAATCCACCTGGCTTGCTGTTTACATTAACGCAATGCTTCTGTTCTGCCATTCACTTAGACCCTTCCAACACCCTGGAGTGTCAACACTTTAATTATCTCACTCCACAAATCCTGTGGGTCCTGGAATGCTTGCCCTGGGCTCCCAAGTTTCTCTTTGCAGTCACAGCCTTCATCCACCATGAATTCCTTTTGCCTGCTAGCACATTGCTGCATGGCTAACAGCTGTGCAGGATTTGTTGCCACAGCAACAGAGAGAGGCAGGGTGTGGAACCTGGTGACAGAACATTCTCTCAGGTAGATGGATGGAGAGGAGCATCTGAGAAATGAGCTCATGTCACCTGGAGGGCAGGTAGGGTAATTGATGGCTATTGCAGCCACAGAGACAGTCAAGCAGCATTGCTGAAATGCCTGGGACTTGGGAGAGGAGATACATACCTAGGAAGCTGCCTTACAGTGAGTCAGATCACTGATCCACCCAGCTCAGTATTGTCTGCACTTGACGGGCAGCAGCTCTCTGGGATGGGAGACAGGTCTCCAGGATTTGGGGCTTTAATATTTCAACAACACTCTGTGCAACACCAAAATCTGGTCCCCCCTTCCATTGTTTGTCATTGTTGCAGTGCCTGCTGTGATACCCTCTCAGCTTGGCACGCAGTGCAGGCAAACCAGCCGTGCTCCCCTAAATACACCTCTGCTGGGATGTCAGACAGGGAATACTCCTAGCCCTACAGGAAGATGCTGGGGATCAAACTTAGGACCTTCTGCATGCAAAGCAGGTGCTCTAGCTCTGAGCTACAGTTCCTCCTTTTCTTCAGGAGCACTTGCAGGTGATCAGGAGTGATAGAATCAAAATCCCAAGAAGAAGGTCTTCTGTTGCAGGCTGGGAGCACAGATTGGGCACTTGATGGACAAAATGCCTGGCTACTTTTGCCTAATTTATTTACGCACTTCAAGAGGTTACCATAATATCATTTATACTGATCTGTGATGTGATCATATCTGGAATTCTGTGCACAGTTCTAGCTGCTGCATGCCAGAAAGGATATTGTAGATGTGGAAAAGGTACAGATAAAGTCCACGTACCCCAAAATGACCAAGGGACTGGAGCAACTTCCCTATCAGGAAAGATCTGGGACTTCTTAGTTTAGCAAAAAGGCAAGAAAGTGGGGGAAACACACAATAAAGGTTAATAAAATTATGCATAGTGGGGAGACTGTCGATAGAAGATGTCTCCCAGCCTCATACTATAAGAACCTGTGATCATCCAGTGAAGCTAAACATTGGAAGATTCAAGACAGATGAAACAAAGGACTTCTTCACACAGCACATAGTTAAACGATGGAATTTGTTCCTTCATTGCATAGTGATGGCTATCAACTTAAGCAATAGGCAAATTCAGGGAGGATGAACCTGTTCTTGGCTGCTTCTCATGACGGGGATCTGAGGTGGCATGACTCTGAATACCAGTTGCTGGAGAATAATAGCAGGAGTGGGCGATGGCGCTCATAGCCTGATTATGGGCTTACTTACTTTATCAAACCTTTATTAGGCATTATGGAAATAAAACCTTAAAAGAGAAAATAACATATAAAAGCCTTTTGATTATGGGCTTCCCAAAGGCATCTGGTTGGCCGCTATGGGAAACAGGATGGTGGGCTCGATAGGTCTTTGGTCTGACTCAGCAGTGCTCTTCTGATATGGGTCTGGCGCTTTATCAGAAGCTGAGGAATTCTGTGGTTACCTAAAATGTGTTGGTGCAAATTGGAGACATTTGCCTGAAATGGCTTCATTTGTCTACTTCATTTTGATTCAACAAATGTTCTTTTTCCAGAAATGAGGAAAGTTTCTAATATAATTTGCTGCTGACTGAGGAAAGAAGGTTGGGATTCACTGGCCAATCAAGTGGGATTCAACCTTGGCATTAACAGCACCACACACTAACCAACTGAGCTATTTACAACAGATACTGCATTCCTCATACCTTTTCAGTGTGTTTTCCTCTGTCATCATGAGGAATAGGAACAAACTTTCAGAAAAACCCCAATGATACTTGGATCTGGAGGATGGCACTACAGCCAACAGATTATAAATGAAAACGCACATTCCATGCTATGCAATTCACACACAGCCGTGCCAATTTTTAGCACTCCCCACTCCAGTTATATATAGACGTCTATATTTAGCATCCTCCAGGCTTGCCTATATAATCGTAATGCACAGTTGCTGATTCTCCTCCTGTCACTCAGATTCTGAAGTGCAACATACACCCTTACAGAAAACCAGTCCCTTACAACAGGGCTGGCAAACTAGTGGCCCTTCAGATATTTCTGGACTCCAGCTCCTATCATCCCCAGCCAGCATGACCAATGGTCAAGGAAGATGAGGGTTGTAGTCCAGCATCACTTGGAGAGCCAGCAGTCTTTTACCCCAGCTTTACACTGGTGACATGATTACAATTTCTATTTTACTTTTAGGGTAAAATCAGAGTCAGAGCCTAGACAGTGCCAGGAACAAAAACAAACAAAAACAAAACGCCAAACCACCTGACCTGATAGCCCTTCTTAGATCATTCAATAGTTATCCATGTATCCAGTACCATTTTTTTCTAGAAAAAAAGGACTCAGAACTTACTATGGACACCTTTCTTGTTGTTTTATAATGGCAATGGTGCCCACCTGAGAGGGGCCAGAACTGAGCTCCAGCTGAAAAAAAAGCCCTGCATGTAATCCCTGTGTAACGGGAAGTGTCACAAGTCTGAGTGGCACCATGTACCTTTCCTTAAGCCAGAAAGGGGAAAAAATAATGTCCTGTGTATCTCTTGCTAACACAAAGCTCAGCTTCCTTGATATCACAACAACAATACCATTGGTGTTAGAGAAAAGGCCCTGTCCGCACTGAACTCACCTCCAGGACTCTGCCACTGATGTACCGGTTGCAGGTCTCACATTTAATGCCAAATTGGGCATGGTAGTCAGATTCACAGTATGGAATGCCATCCCTGTGGGAAAAGATTCAGGCCATGAGGCTTAGAAGAGGGGAAAGGATAGTCAAGAATCTCCCCCCACCCCTCAGCAGAATTTCTATTGTATGATGCTGAAATGTGACCTGTGCTCAAGTGAAGGGCACCAAGGGGAAAAGCAGCCTGCCAGGAGCTTATTTTGGTGTCCAGTCAGAAACTCTAGTTAAGTTCACAAAGGCTGCTTTACATTATTGGGGTTGAGGAGGCTCCTTTCCCCTGATCTCAGACTTTCCACTCCTTGCCTCTTCTCGTCTCACTCCCCATGCTGTAGGACATATTTCCACCACAACTCTGCCTCCTCTTCATTGTTGCATTGCACAGGACAGGGAAGGGAAGGGTTATATGGAAGGTTTCAGCTTTGTGCCTCTGCACAGTTCCCAGGAGACAGCAGGAGGGCAGTTTCTAGGGCACAAAGGTGCTCTGTGGCAAGGGAGATGCTCACACCAAAGAGGCGTATGAGTCTAGACTCCTGCTTTTATTGCTCTCAAAAGGTTTTCAGGTACTTAGGTTTTTCCCCTGTTCCCATGGTCTCTTAGAACACCAGTTGTTCTAAGACACCAGTCACTCCTGGTGGTAGGATAAAACCTTATGGGACAGCTAGATTTTGACCTGGAGAGTCATTGCATAAGGGTACCATGGAACTAGTATTGCCTGAATCTGCTCCTAACCTGCTTTGACCCAGTTCAGAGACCAATGCAAGCATGGAGTTCTTTATGTACCAGGGTTTGCATCAGGGATTGGTTGAGCAGTGAATGAGCTCTTCAGGGGAACACTGCCCTAGCCACCTGCTCTCAGCCACGTTAGACTGATTCAGAAATACACACAAGGGGTGAATTTGGATGACCGTATATTGGCTTAATAAGCCAAGATCAGAACAAGCCTGCTGGCTGTGCACACACTCCCTTCAACCCTCCCTCTGCCATGGCAGCAAACAAACCAGGAAGATTTTCACTAGCTATAGTTTCCTTCTTCATACAAACTCGGAAACTATGGTTAACTGGTTTAGAACAAGGCAGGATATTCAGCCAAGTGTCATCATCTTAACACCTTTAAATAAAAAAATCTGTGGTGTGATTGCTACTCTATACACTTTTAGTTACAAAATCTGAAAAAGGATACTGTACAAAGCAACCCTACCATCAACACTGGAGAGTGTTGGGCTTTTCTGTTAAAAGAGGGAGGGAACCTGGAAGTGTACGTTGTTGGAGAGCGTTTCTTGCTCTTAATTTCAAGCCACGATTTACTATTCTGTCATGTTCTGAAGACATCAACTGCAGTTTCCTCATTTGTGCAAAATGAGAAGCTATGGTTAATGAAAGACTTCCAGATCTGTTTGCTCACTCTTGCAAAGGGAGGGGGGCTATGATATGGAGATGTGCTAATGATCTGAATGCAGTCTATACACAATGAAGAAGTAACCGAGTGCAGCGGCCATCCAAAAGCAAGAAAGAACTGTGGCCATGCTTAGCCCAATGGAGAGCAGGCCCCTGACTTATGCTTGAGCTCTGACATTGTAATCAGAGGGAAAAGCACGAGGAGTTTTGATAAAGGAGACTAAAGGAGGCAGGCAGGCAGGCAGGCAGGCAGGCAGGCAGGCAGGCAGGCAGGAAATGTCTGTAGACTTTTCTTTGAGGAGTGTTAAGTCTGACAAAACCTGCTTCACACATTACGCTTTCTACACAATCATTCATATTTGTTTAGGAAAGGGAGGGGGAGGGAACTTGTAAAATATAATGGTTGAATTGCTATGTGACTATTATTTTATTTTATTTTATTGGCCTGCTGCGTATATACTGGGAATCAAACTCAGCTCTCAGAAAGACATCCACACGTTGTGCTAGCACAAGGATTTGTCTTTGTGTGAAAGGATTCAGAAGATCCTTTGCCCTATTATGCCTAGATTACTCCAGGGCTAAAAGTGTCCATTGATTAACCAGTGTGTATTGAGTAATTAAATCACTAACTGCACAGTAAAAATGTAATGTGGCTTTTAAATGGGATTCTAGCAGACGCTGTCCAGTGACTTTCAGTACTGATGGCAGTTTTACAAACAATTATCTTGAGGGAATTTAAGATAGCTTTACTGCCAATGAAAGTAATTTCTCTGCATTACTCAGTCAAGAGAAAACGTTGTTCTCCTTATATAGCCTCAAATATTTCCTGGCACTGTCTATAATGTCACAGCTTCAACTCTCACCCATCTACACATAGGAGATAGGTGCAGTATTTACTGCAGCAGTCCTCTGGCCTGTCAAATGACTTTTGTAGGAAAGGTGATCTGCTGGTTCCCTCCAGGTAGATGCAAAAGGAGGCTGCATATCTTTCCCGAGAAAGAGATGTGCAACTCCCCTCTTTGTGCATTACACAGGGAATGAAAAAGAAGAGGTACAGAAGAGGCACTCTTTCTTTCACAGCTTGGCTGCAAAATACAAAGTTGAACGAGAGATGCCAGGTGGTGCAGCCTGGAGACCTTCTCCAAGGGCACAGGTCAAATGCTGAGCTTTGAAGCAATCCCCACCCACTCAGCAGAGAGATGAGGAATGTGGACCAGCAGGCCATGGGGAGGAGACACGCACTTGCTGATGTATTCTCCAGTCAGGACGATCCCACAGGTTTGGCACTTGAAGCAGCTGACATGCCACTGTTTCTCCAGGGCCAGGAGAGACTGACCTTGCTTGATCTCCTCCTTGCAACCTGCACATTCTGGGAAGCAAACGAAGCAGAATTAACAACACAGCAGCAGTATCCTGAACAGTTTAAGAAGCAGACACTGAAGGACAGCTGTGCCTACCAATGGGATCCTGCCTTGCAGAATCATGGACAACACTATCTTGAATGACAGGGCATGCAGTAAAGGGTACAGACATCCTGGGAGCCCTGTGCCATTTTCAGGGTCCTGTCCTAATTTAATGCAAGGAGTAGCTATTTATCTAGCACAGCAATGAAGGACCTCAGGGCCAGGAGGGGAGTATAGCCCTCCAGGCCTCTTTGTCTGGCCCTCAGAATTTTCCCTATACCCCTCACTAGACCTGCTTCACATCTTTTGCCCGGCTGGAATATGTCCTTGAAATCTGATGATGCCTTTTTCTTGCCTGAATGGAGGAAAAAAGAGGGATGTATGTGTAGAAACTAGCCTATTTGCCATGTCACAGGGAGGTGACATGGGGGAGTCCTCACCAAAGGACCAGGAGGTGTTGGCCTTACACCAAGCCCTGGGTCAGGCTCCATCAGGGGTGAGGAGCCAAGGTCTCATGAAGAGGTAAAGGAGGGGCCAGCCACACTCAGGGTCAGCTCAGCCTCTGACATGAGGGAATGGCAGATTGGAAACCTGTCTCATCCAAAGAAGTGCCTGGCTACAGACAAGGGCTCCTCAGGAGTAAAGGTCTCCTTGAGAGGAAAGCCCTCCTCTGCAAGAAGGCAGGTGATAAGAGTCAGCCTCTGCACATTCTAATCACGAGCTGTTCTGACCTTGCTGCTTGCCTGACCCTTGTTGTAAGCTCTGCATGTTTGGACCCTGACCTTGGACTGGCCCTGGATGCTCAGGAGCCCAGTGAGAACAGGGCACTGCTTTACAGAGGGGGTTTTTGCATTAGTGGCTCTACCCACTTTTGTGTCTGGGTCCGGCCTATCACAGGAATGTGGGCCCCAGAAGGTTGTCCAGAAGGGAACAGTGGAGAATGGCACAAAGTGGCTCCCAAAATAATTCTTGAGCTACAGCTACAGCTACACACACACACACACACACACACACACACACACACACTTCCTTTAAAAAATGCAAGCTGAAAGTTGTCAATATTGCTCTCAGCCCTGTGCTGAACTGAGCACCTAGGGCAGAAAGTGAACTTCCTGTTTTAGGTCACATTTGTTGAGCCTGACTTGGTTTTCCACATTTTACTGCTGGCAAGTAGTGTGCTTATATAATAGGCCTGTGGAAAGAACGGCCACATTCCAGCTGGCTGCCAATTGCTTCCTCTTCCTGGTGAATTTCTCCTTGCCGTTTCCACTCCTGAGCCAACTGCTCAAACCAAGCCAGATGTGGCTATTCAGGAGCACCTTCCCTTTTGAACCTAACCTAGGAGCACCTGGCACAAGGGGAAAGGAAATCAAAGAAACAGAGGTGGGGCACATGAATGGAGCTTCTACACACCACCAGATGCTTGAGGGAACCATGGGCTCCTTTGTTTCATCTCCATGCCCCATTGAATTATTTTGCTCAGAAACAGGCAAAGTGGTGGTTGACATTCTGCTGGCAGCCCCCACCTACCCCATGTCTCCCACTAGTAGAAATGGAAGGGCATTTTTCGACGCAAGGCAACATTGGAAGTGCTGTTCCCTAACCTCTGTCTGTCTTGGCCATGTCTGGCCCATGGTGTTATTTACCAGCTTCTTTTCCCTTTCCCATTTCCCTCGCTGTCTGTCGAGACCAGTGACAGGAAGCACATGGGCTTGGAAGCCATGACCTTGACTGTGCTCTGACAGGCTCTTTCCTCCTGTCCCTTCAAAATCGGAGAATCCCCCAGATTTCCAAGTAGCCGCTTTGCCACATGGGTTGCTGCCCAGTTAGAAGACGGGCTGATCCTTTTGGGAAATCAATTCTAGCAACAGCAAGTGCAACAAAATGCCCAAAGGTGCAGAGGTGAAGGGGGAAGGTGCAGAGGTGAAGGGCAGTGCTGCTGATGCTGCCTTTCATTTGCCACACCTCAAGAGTGCTGGAGGGAGAAAACGCGAAGCAGATCCTCAAGCTCCGTTTGCTGTTCCTCCTTCTCTCTCTCTTCACTAATCTGTCAATGCTACCCTCAGGCTCGCTGGCTGCTCACCCTTTTTTGCTACATTCCACTGCTAGGAAGGCTTAGGGGAATCTCCAGCTATTTTTAAAAGCGTCATACAACACTTCAGACAAGTTTGCTCTGGATCCTGGACGAAAAGGCAGTTAATCACGAAAGCCTTATATGTTTTACAGCAGCTAGCAAAATGATATTAAACCCCCACAGCAAAATGTTTTGCCTTTATATATTGCGGGGCGTTCTGACCTAGGTAGCCTTTGCATATACAGTACTCTTCCTGCCTCCTTTTCTGAAACAACTGTGAGGTGCTGTTTTAGCAGCACCAGTGAGTGTGCATTAAGAGCAGTGGCTAATATAGGGGGAGAGAAAGAGAGAGAGAATATGTCACTGTGTTTCACCCGGACCCATCCTGAATGCTGCTTGCAGCTGGTTATGAATAATCCATGCTGCCCTCAAGTAACCTGAGCTACACAGCCAAGGAGAGGAATATATGCAAGAGTGGATTTCAGGGGAGGATGTGGTCTTCAGGTGACCTGATAGTGGTCTAGGGCATGGAGAGGGAAGGGTGGGGTAGGGGGGCAGAAACCGCATAGTGGCCTTCACTTGGTTTCTCTCTCCTGGGTCTAAACAGGTTCCTGGAAATCAGGCACAGAGGGAGGGGAAGAGAAGAGAAGCATTGTGCAGATTCAGCAGGCTCTGGGCAGCCAGTTTGATTCACAGCACCTGGTTCCTGAGTTTCCAGTAGCAGAAACTGTTGGCTAACTAGTCTGATTCTGAGAGTTCGGTTATTATTATTATTATTATTATTATTATTATTATTATTATTATTGCTATAAGGTGATAATTAGAACCCAGAGAACATCTCATTGACTTAATAGGAAATACCTTAGCAGAGTGATTTGGTTTTCTTACATGCTATGTACACAATTACATATGTGTGATGTGCAATATTACATGTGTGCCACATGTAGTATTAATATTATATATATCCCCTTGGTGTTACAAGTATCACAAGATTGGAGGCAGGGCCAGCCAAAGACATTCTGAGCCAGGAAATACAAATGACATCCCTATCTTAATAATTAACATGGGGCCCACAATTCACTGGCAAGTTCTCCTCCACATCCCTCATTGTAATGAACTACTATGCCCTTGCTCAGTTCCTGTTTCTTTTGAAGTGGCTTGCACCCTATAGGTCCAAATCTGTCTGTCTCCAAGTCCAATAGCATGAATGGAGTCTAAAATACAGATTGAAGCAGCTGTTTCACTTTGCTGCATGGATGGAAGCTGTTTGTAACTCTGAATTATTGGGATCTGAAAGGAGGACAGCTGCCAACTTCATCATTCCAAAAACTCCAGGGACAAACTCCAGCCAAAGATGCCATGAAAGATTTTATTGCATTTCAGTGACATCGTTTGATCAATCGGAGTCATCGTCTCATAATAAGGAAGGACAAGACGCTGTGATGTCTGGGTGCAATCACTTCTTGGAGTGGATGCAGAAGCTGGTAAAGGAATATTGTTGTCATCAAGTACACATTTCTGCTATCTCTCTGTTTCTTTAGTGGTTGTAGATAAATTAGATTCCAAGCTATAGCAGGCCTCCTCTCCTTTGATAGCATGGAGAAGATTGACAGATACAGCTGTGCCCTAGCTTCTGCCTCCCATCCAAAGGAAAGAAGCTGTGCCCTAGACTGCATCTCACAAGATGCCCTCCATCTTTCATTGCCAAGGAAAGGCCAATAGTCAACCCTACCCTGATTTCCCACCCTTGTTTCCCTTTACAGGGCATCTCTTTCCTATAGACCAGGGGCAGGGGAGCCCATTGGCCATGCTGGCTGGGGCTGATGGGAGTTGGAGTCCAACAACATCTGGAGGGGCACAGGTTTCCCCATCCCAGATTAAGATCCTCCACACCTGCTAAAATGCATTTGCTAACCAGTCTGGAGGTTATCAGTGGGATACAGCAAACAAAACAGCCTGGAGGTCAGCTGTAGCCTACAGATCCAGCAGCCAAGACAGAGAGAGCATGTCCTGATATTCAGTTGATTTGGACATATAAACATGGTTAAGTTTTAGGCATAAAAAAATCAACCCTGGATCAAATGGTCACAGTGCAGATATACACACTCATGCCTTTGGGAAGATTCAGGGAGCCAATACTGAGGAATCCTTGTGGGCACCAACATCTTATACAGTGGTACCTTGGGTTATAGGCGCTTCAGGTTACAGATGCTTCAGGTTACAGACTCCGCTAACCCAGAAATAGTGCCTCGGGTTAAGAACTTTGCTTCAGGATGCGAATAGAAATCGTGTGGCAGCGGCGTGGCAGCAGCAGGAGGCCCCATTAGCTAAAGTAGTAATTCAGGTTAAGAGCAGTTTCAGGTTGAGAACGGACCTCCAGAACGAATTAAGTTCTTAACCCGAGGTACCACTGTATACATTTGTATATATATATTAGTTAAGTGCACAAATTTGGAATTATATTTCCAAATGCAGCTGTATAATAAAAAGGGGGAGGGGTCTACTGAAATGCGACTGTAAGTTTGACTTTCTCTTTTAACACTGCCTTCTTTATGTACTTCTGTTATTGTTTCTTAAAATATGTATTTTAAACCATCCTTCATCAACTAACTCTCAGGCTGGTCTACATGCAGACCACATTCTCAAACATGGTGATATGTATATACAAATCTATTGAAACCAATAGGTACAAGTGCTCTCAGTTGGATTGTGTTCAGTGTTGCTCGTGTTTGGCAGTTCCCTGCAGCCTGGTCAGGAGCAGGCTGTCACCGGGGGACGACACACACACACACACACACACACACACACACACACACAGAGTTTTATAATCATTTTGACCTGTTCTTTCCTTTGCAATCAATGTGTCTAAGTAAACACTAGAGAACAAGAACATCTGTTGCTTCCACACTGACATCACACAGCCTGCACTGCAACTGTGCCCCCAAAAAGTATTGTATTTTTTAAAGAGTGATCGCCATTTAAAACAGGAGTAGAGAACCTTCTTCAACCTGAGGGCCACATAATTCTCTGGACAAACTTCTGAGGACCAGATGCCTGTGGTGGGTGGGTCCAGAGGCAAAACCGGGCATAACATTGAATGTGAATATTCCCTTTGTACACTAGTTTCTCCACAGTCACATAACCCTCTCTATTCTCCACCCAGGCAAGCAAGAAGCACTCGAGTTTCAGGACACATTCCAGCCCAGCAAAAACACGCAAGGAGTATGCAAAGTGGAGCCAGTCAGAGGTGTGGCCTGAGAAAGATGTACAGCCTGGGGAGAATCTCAAGGGTTCACATCAGATGGAGGTTCTCCACACATTTACGGGCAAAGTATAAAAATAATGAGGTAGGATCTGTTGGACTTACGGCTTGGTCCATGAATCTTGATGGGTTTGTTGCTGATCAGTGAATGGGAGCAGGTTTGGCAAACGCAGTCCTTGCCACTGAATGTGACTTTGTCTCCAATGGGGAACGGCTTCCTGAAAGAAAGGCGAACCCAAGAAAACATCACAAATACTCTGTAGGACTTCAGATACCTATGGATCCCCTCTGTCAGTTTGCTAGTTCTTCTTCTTCTTCTACAGCACCTCACACCCATCATTGGATCTATGCCTCTTCAAGCTATCTCCAGGACTCACTGTTGCTTCCTCTGTTTTTCTTTTATTTTTAAACCTTGTTCCCCCCTCCTCTGTATGTTGCTTTTGAACATGGTATTGAAAATTTGGCCACCTAATGAGAAGAGAAGACTCCCTGGAAAAGACCCTGATGTTGGGAAAGATGGAGGGCACAAGGAGAAGGGGATGACAGAGGACGAGATGGTTGGACAGTGTTCTCGAAGCTACCAGCATGAGCTTGACCAAACTGCGGGAGGCAGTGGAAGACAGGAGTACCTGGCATGCTCTGGTCCATGGGGTCACAAAGAGTCGGATACGACTAAACGACTAAACAACAACAACATTGAAAATTTTAATTAGAAAAAGGGGACATTGCTCCATTCTCAATCTCCCCCTGTGTTGCAGTATTACTAAAATTCTGGGACAGGCCAATTTGTTGTGTTCCACATGGGTCAGGCATCTCCTATTTCCCCCTTCAACATCTCTGTCATTTTGTTGTCTTCCTTTATACCCTACTTCCCTTCTTTTTTAAAAAAGTTCCAGAGTCACTCTAGAAAGTAGTACTGTTAATATCATTCTCATTGCTTCTGCAACTGAGCAGAACCAATGGCTCAACATCAAATATTATAGCGACAGATTTCATGATCCTTATAACACATCTGAACATTTCAATTCAAATATCAATATTTGGTTCACAACGATGAAGGTCTTATATTTTTTTAACAGAAAAAAAAATGAATATTGCAGAACTAGCAATGCTCTTATTTGCATATGCAGAAAACAGAGAAGTATGTGCACAAAACTCAATGTAGAAAAGTTAATGAGCAGGAACACACACGCATCAACTTCAACTGTAATTTGGGAGACCTCACACATGTAGGCAGAAGGCATGTGAAAAGAAGCATTCCCTCTGCTTCTAGGGTGGCCAATGTGTCATGCAAGGAGTTACCAGGAGTCCTTCATGTTATGAGACAAAAGGAAAGATTCCCCTCCCTTGGGCTCCTTCCCCCCTCCCACAACACCTACAAATAAAAGGAAGTTGCAGGGAGGGGGGATGAGATGTGCCATGACCCCTATAATAACAGCAATGGGCAGACTTTGACAGCCAGGTATATTGGTAGTACAATCTGCCTGGGGCAGCGTGTGTGCCCTGCGCCTGGGGGCAGGGCGAGCCACCCATGGGGTGGGGCAAACTTGGACCGGATGCTCCGTGGGGGCTCCAGAGTCTGCCTGGCTCCTCCCACTCAGCCGCCCTACAGCAGCGGGTGGACCGTTTGGGGCGCGTGGAGACTGTGGAGAGGTGCGTGGCTCAGGCATGCTGCAGGCCCTGTGGTGAGTGCCGCCCACCATTTTGTCACCCCTCCTCAGTGGTGACACCCGGGGTGGCCTGCCTCCACCTTGCACCCCTTCCTCCACCCCTTTATCTACACACTCACACCATGCTAACTCCCTGCGGATACACAATCTGGGTGCATGTTTGTATAGTCAATTTAGCTCCTGTGAAGCAGCAGCTATGACAGTTGCTTCATCATGGATTTGAGAATGCCAGTGGTAGTAGCTCAGTTCACTTTCGCCTACTCCTCTTTCCTGTTTGTTTAAGTCATGAAGATACTCAATGGTTCTGAACACCCCAAGAGAAACCGTGGAAATATTACAATGGAAGCTGTTCTCAGAGATCCTTTTAATTCAAAAGGGTTAAAAGGTAAAGGTAAAGGTACCCCTGCCCGTACGGGCCAGTTTTGACAGACTCTAGGGTTGTGCGCTCATCTCACTCTAGAGGCCGGGAGCCAGCACTGTCCGCAGACACTTCCGGGTCACGTGGCCAGCGTGACGAAGCTGCTCCAGCGAACCGGCACCAGAGCAGCACACAGAACGCCATTTACCTTCCCGCTAGAAGCGGTACCTATTTATCTACTTGCACTTAGGGGTGCTTTCGAACTGCTAGGTGGGCAGGAGCTGGGACGAACGACGGGAGCTCACCCCGCCGCGGGGATTCGAACCACCTACCATGCGATCAGCAAGTCCTAGGCTCTGTGGCTTAACCCACGGCGCCACCTGCGTGTTAGTACACTTTAACTGCCCTGTTCTATTTACACTCAAGGTAGTAAAGGATAAAAAAGGAGCACAATCATAAGTAATTCCACCTCTACCCATGTATATAGGTGAAGCAAGGATTCTAATTTGGCTGGTGACTGCAAGAACACAGCAGCAGTTCATCAGATTTCAGTATCCTGAGAGGAAAAGATGGGATTTTGCACGTGTTGAAGAATGCAGAGCAAGTGCTCCTGTCTATAAAGACACAAGCAATCAAACAGGCATTTGGGGAAAGTAATTGGGGGGAAAGAGGGGAATATAGCTTGCAGCAAAGGATATGCCATTGAGGAGAAGGGAAAGACCTGCACACCTGGTCTATACAAACAAAACTGTATGTGTTAACATACCCTGAACATTACATGCTTGGATTAATTTCAGTTTAACTGAATAGTTAATCACCTTGTAGAACAAATATATTGGGTGGCATAGGACTTCTAGAGAATGCCAGTTTTGTAGTCTGGGATCAGAATGGTTGATCTGTTTCTCATAGGTGGAAGCAGTGATCCCTATCCCATCAAGTTTTAAGCAAAAGAAGCTGTATATATAGAGAGGTAAAGTTACAGACTGTCAGGCACCAGGGGTCTCAAATCACCAGTGCCACTATGACAGCTGAACAGAAGAGGCTGAAGCTGTCTTTGCAAAGTGACCCACAGCATGCCAAAGTGAGACAGGGCTTTCCAAACTGTATGTATGACCTTGATCTCCTCAAGAGTGACGTTTAAAGCACATGGCTTCCCCAAAGGATTCTGGGAACTGCAGTTTGTTAAGGGTGCTGGGAAGTGTAGATCTTTGCGGGGGTAAACTACAGTTCCCATTATTCTTTGTGGGAAGCCATGTGCTTTAAATGTATGATGTGTGTGCAGCCCATATCTGAGCAGCAGATCCACCTTGATCAGCTTGTGCCCAATGTCCATCTTGACGTACACTTACACCAAACCGCAGCTTGTTCAATCTGTTGTCTCACAATACAGGGACAACTTATACATTGTCAGCAGCGTCATAGCTGCTTGTACACCTTTCCTGGCAATGTTTGAAGGGAAAATATTGTGTGGGTGCCAACATTGCTATGTGATTCCCTCCAGCAGACCACAGCAATGGTGGTGGCAGTGACGTGTGTGTGTGTGTGTGTGCGCGCGCGCGCGCGTCGCACAGCTAGTGTGGCTAATTAAAGACTAGCTTTTCCTGTCACTCACCCTCACCCATCTTTCATTTTAATGCTCTCCTAATGCACTCCCAACACTAAGAATGACAAATTAATAGACCTGTCCCTCCAGAGTATATCTGAGACCTAGAAGAGTTCATAGCTCCCACAGTAGCTTCACCATTCCCTTGGGACATTACTTATCCCCCCTCCCCAGTTGCAGGACCATCTATCCACTCTCAGGCTAATGATTGGCTAGTCTAGTCATACAATCTGACATCCATACTGCCAGAATTAACCCCTTTTTTGCTTGACATGCTCTTGATCCTGCAATGGGGCACAATAATAAGTCATAGAACCAGTTATTGCCTAATGACACATCATGCAGGTATGTACTTTTGAATGTGCAGGTACCCACTGTTCTAAGAGTGTGTATAAATATTTTATTTCATATTAGTTTAGAGAAATGAACACAACGCATGTACAGCTTTTTGTCATTGTGAAGAACGCAGGCATCTTCCAACCAGACTGTGCTGCCTCATCTTTAAGGGAATATCCTCTTTCATTGCCCTGGCACTCCCCAAGGTGGAAGAAAAGGAGGTGCGGCATAGAGCAAGTTTCTACCACGCCATATCTGCACATCCCACCATGTGGATTCAAGCACCTCAAGCTTTCCGTTCGGGGTTCTCACTTATGAATGGGTTGCCCACAATCGCAGCCAAACATTCCACTCACCTGCACATGCTGCAGACAAAGCACTTTGGGTGGTAGGTCCGGCCCAAAGCTGAGATCACCTCTCCTGTGATGAAGTCTTGGCAGCTATCGCAACGTGTGCCATAGAGCTTCTGGTAGTCATGGGTGCAGATGTATTCCCCGTTTTTAAAGAAGAAGCCGGACTGAGCTAGGTCACAGCCACACACTGCAGAGAGGGAAGCACACACAGACAGAGAAGGGTCAGCTTGTCAGTTATCTTTCCCAAAGCTGACCTGTTCTTCTAAAGCAGGGATGGGCAGAAATAGAATCACATAATTGTAGAGTTAGAAAGGACCCTGAGGATCATCTAGTTCAATCCTGGTGATGCATGAACATGCAGTTGTCCTATATGGGGACTGAACCTGCAATCCTAGCATTATCAGCCCCATGCTTTAACCAGTTGAACTATCCAGCTTTTAAAAAAAACAAGAAGGAAGGTTTTTTTGTTTAGGTCAACAGGTTGCTGACTCCCAAATATACAACAGCAACAACAGGATGACTTTTCCCTTCTAAATTAGGCAGCTGAAATGAAGCAAGGATTTTTATGTGAAAGGATGTTGAGCTCAATGCAGTTCTGATACTGAGAATATATTCGGAAGGCTCAGAACGCTCTCAGGCGCAGCTTGTTCCTTAATTCCTGTTCTTTAATGTGTTTCTTTCATGCGGGACACTGAGGTCCAGCACCGAGGGCCTTCTGGCGATTCCCTCACTGCGAGAGGCCAAGTTACAGGAAACCAGGCAGAGGGCCTTCTCGGTAGTGGCGCCCTCCCTGTGGAACGCCCTCCCACCAGATGTCAAAGAGAACAACAACTACCAGACTTTTAGAAGACATCTGAAGGCAGCCCTGTTTAGGGAAGCTTTTAATGTTTGATGTATTACAGTATTTTAATATTTTTTTGGAAGCCGCTCAGAGTGGCTGGGGAGGCCCAGCCAGTTGGGCGGGGTATAAATAATAAATTATTATTATTATTATTATTATTATTATTATTATTATTATTATTATTATTTCCTGAGGTTCTGAGTAAAAAGCAAAGCGGGCCCCACAAGTCCAATGTCTGACTGCTACAACAGAGTTGGGGGTGCACTGACAGAAGGAACATTCCTTGGTCAGAGCAAAGACACCGAGTTGGGAAAGCAAGCCTGAGAACGTTTCCTTGGGCAGTTTGGATGTGTTCGTTCTTCAGGGTGCCTACCCTTTAAACCCAACAAAACGAACTAAAGGGCCAAGCCCCACAAGATGTCACTGTTGGGTTGCTGGCAAGGTCCAGGATAAAAAGAGAAAGAGAAAGCAGGCAGGCCTGTTTTGGGGAGATTTGTGCCCTGCTGAGAGAGAGCCCTTGGCTGCTGCTTTGGGAAATTGTCTGTGAGCCTCGGAGCATGACGGCAACAGACTTTGCCTTCTTTAATTGGACATTAGCAGACAGCAAGAGGGTACCTGGGCAGAGCAGCCTGGCAGAGGGAAGTCTGACCTCTGATCAGGCGACAGGAGATTCATGCCATCCATCCTGCTTCTCAGCGTGACGCTGGGGCATCGTATCATTAGTGGCTGCTGCTGCAACAACCATAAGAGAGAATGGAAAATGTAGGCAGTGGCATTCCCTGTCTTCCTAGTCTCCCTGTGAGGTGACTGAGAGAAACTCGTCACAAAATGGACAAATGGCTCACTTACCAAAAAAACACGCACACACACTTAGACTTATGGAAAGAAGGCGAAGATTTGACCCATGGCTTTGGACTGCATCTTTTCAATGTGGTTGTGAAGGACCACATCCACAGCATATATTTGAATGCACTATGGTACCACTTTAAACAGTCAAGGCTTTCCCCAAAGAATTCTGGTGCTGAGAATTGTTAGGAGACCCCATTCCCCTCACAGAGCTACAAATCCCAGAGGGGCTGAACAATCAACCCCTCCTCGCAGTGAACTCTGGGAATTGTAGCTCTGTGAAGGGAAGAAATTCTGATTGGTGGAAAGTGGCTGGAAAGGTGTGCCCTGCAGTTTGCCCTGCAGTCCCTAAGACAGATTGCTGCCCTAGTATGGCTGCAGCACATGAGGTGACTCGCCTAGGGTGACATGCTCCATAGAGGGCAGGAGATCCCAATCTGGCCTTTGCGACAGCTTCCAACTCAGCTTCTGGTAAATGGAAGATGCAGCCAAAAGCTGAAACCTGTGAGCTGCGATGGCACTGGTTTCCTTCCACCCTGCCAGGCACAGGTCCGGATTTAGGGGGAGGTGAGTGGCACATCTTGCCTCAGGTGCCAAAAGATCTCAAACTAGCCTTGCTGGCAGGTGAATATGAGAGCATATAGACCTGCTTGATTCCCTCTTATCCTGAAGGCTGTGAGCACCTCCAGATATGATGGCTTGCCTAGATTTGCTGGTTGAAACCTGGTGAACCACACATTCCTTTTAGTATTGATGATGGAATAACGGACTGCGCAGCCCCTGCAATTCCTGCTTTCTCACCTTATCTTGGACCCATGAACAAGTTTTCTTAGGAGCCATTTTCTACATGAGCTCCGCACACAAATGTTCAGAGGTTTGGAGTGAGCAGCAGGACAGGCGTGTTCAGAGCCCATCGCTTCAGCATGTTCTGAGCCCATGCTGAGTTCTGCTAAGACGTGAGTGTTGGGAAATACTCTAGCTCATCCTTGCCCTGCAGATGGAAGGGTGGCTGGGGAGGAGCAACGTTGAGATGTTGTAAAACTTAATGGCCCAGAACGGATGCGAAAGGGCTCCTTAATGCAGTTATTGAAACAGCTGCTCTTATGAAGGGGCAGTAACCGGATCTATAAATTTTACAGTGGGAATTGTCAGAGCTAGATAAGGCACCCTGTTAATTCCCACTCTTACTGTTTTCCACAATTTATTTTAATTAATTAATTAATTAATTGATTGATTAAATTTATGGTTCGCCCTTCCTCCCCAAGGATCCCAGGGTGGCAAACGAGTGATAAAGCAATGCATACATCTTAAGAGCATCTTTAAAACAATCTCAGTACAGATGCTGACTGGGAAAGAGCTCAACTTTAAAGGCCTTTTGGAAGAGGAAACTTTTCAATAGGCACCAAAATATGGCACCTCTTTAATATTTAAGGGGAAGAAGCAAGTTTTCCTCGCTGCGTCCAGCACTTCGCTCTTGTCTGTGTCTGGCATAAAAGTACAAAAAGGCCTTCATGAGAGGCTTTGCATTTCACCACTGAACCCCTGCAAAATATTCAAAGTGCATGTGCCTTTTTTGCTCTGCAATCTCTCATCAACAAAAAATAAATAATAGCAAAATAGAAACATTTGGCGACTTTCCAATATTTGCAAATATCAGCTTCAGCTCTAGCCCTAATGCAAAAATATGTGATTTGAAGGCTGCAGCATTCTTTCAGACCTTCCAAGTGCCTCTATTTTCCAGGGAGAGTTCTGGATTTACAGCAGCCATCTCGGTTTCTGATTTGATCCTGGAATGTCCTGCTTTTCCTTAGGATGTCCCTATGTTAATTGGAGAAATGTTGGAGGGTATGCAGTTATGCAATCCCCAAGCCATCACAAGGCAGCCATGTATAGGGAATTTTTATAATGCTTAATGTTTTATTTTGTTTTTATATATGTTGGAAGTCGCCCAGAGTGGCTGGCACAACCCAGTCTGATGGGCGGGGCCTAAATAATAGAATCATAGAATCTTACGAGTTGGAAGAGACCTGGAGGGTCATCTAGTCCAGTGCAGGAATCTCAGCTAAGCATCCATGACAGATGGCCATTCAACTTCTGCTTAAAAAGCTCCAAGAAAGGTGAGTCCACCACCTCTCCCATGGGCAAAAATTAATTTATTGTTGTTATTATAGAATTTTCAACGGAGATATGTTGAAAGGTATGTTCTTTGCCTTTCCTCATTGTCACAATCAGTAAATGGACGCAGTAAATCCATAAGATTCGGACAAGTGTTGAGTGCTTCTTAAATGCTCAACTGAACACTGCCTTCGCTTGTGAAGGGCTTGATCCTGTTGAATGGGGAGGAATGCCTGACTGTAACCTTTGTGTCCTTTTTGAACAAGGCAGCTAGTCATCCCCTAAAGCACCTACCTTGGCAGGTGAAGCATCTGATGTGGAAGTGATTGCTCTGGACACGCACCACCTCTCCTTTACACGTATCTCCGCAGCGATAACAGTGGATGATGGTGGGACGGCCCCCAGGGTTGTACGGGTTTTGCTGGAAAGGAACTGCTGGGGAATAGAAAAGGCAGAGCTTGTTAGCAAGCATTCAGGATAGTCAAGAACAGCCAGCTTAGATAAATACATGAGCTGATTTCTTTCCTTGCAGAATTTAGTGTGCAAGCTATAGGGCCGAGTGCAGGCTGGTGCTTCATTTCACGTATTGTTTTGGGAAGTGCAAATTAAGTGGATTTGCATAAAAAAGCAAACAGATCAAAAATCTCTCCCATTCTTATGCAAAATAAGGGCCTCAGCTCTGCACCTCTAGTCAGTCAGAATTTCAACATTCAGTAAAGCAGTTTTGGGTGGAGCTCTTTCTTCATCCCCCCCCCCCCCGCATCTACCTCTTCATGAATGGATGTGTGTGTGTAAAATGCTTGATATTGGTGCACAGTTTAAGGCAACACTGCTTGAGGGTGGAGGTGGGGGAAGAAAGACCATAGGATCTAGACATTCTTGAAGAGGGCTGCCTTTCCGAAGAGATTCTGAGTTCTCCGGGGAATTCTCACATCAAAAGTGAAGGTCAGATTTGCCAAGGTTAGTCTGACTACTAGACCCTGAGAATTCTCCAGGGAAGCATCTGATGTATCTGTCTCTGAGCCCTTTCAAAGTAGGCGGCCGAGACCCCCTGGAGAATGGATTGAGAGATAAGGGCTTCCTAACCCTTCTGCATCTTGCAGAGCGCCCTTGCAAAGGGAATAGTTTTCTCTACATCTGTTTCTCTTTCTTTGATGCTTGTTCAGCAAAACTATGTATTCTGCAGACCACAGAGGGTCTGTCAACATAACCAAAACCCCACAACCCCAAACCATGCTCTTATTAGGGAGTATACAGTACCAGTAGTATATATATCTTTTGCCATGTAATGGTGGTGGAGGTTAACTTTGCTGCTCAGGGATGATTCCCTTCTTGTAAACAGGTAAGCTTTTTAAAAAAATTATTTGGCACCTTTTGACTTTATTTATTTATTTATTTATTTATTTATTTATTTATTTATACCCTACTTTATTTCCCAGGTGACTTCTAAGCACTTTACAAGTATAAAACAATTGCAAAATTCACATGCACACACACCCTCTCTGGAGATGTGCACTCCTGTGCTACAGAGAGTGAGTGTGTAGCCTGCAAGCGACTACTAAGGGGAAAAGATATAACAACAATTCATCAAACAGCACTGAGGAGGGTGGGGTAGGTGCCCACAACAGTCTAGTCTACACAGTGCCAGCAATTGCAGTGGAAGTGCTTTCTATAGGAAAACGCTGTAAACATTGACAAAATACTGTGATGTGATTGCTCATTCAACATGCCTGCAATAGAAGCATCTTTTTCCCATGGATCCCCTAAAACAGACTGTGAGCACAGACAGCATTCAGAGTATGAGCTCAGACATACCCACAAATCAATTGAGTGGCTTTGCATCCCTTTCTGCATCAACCACTAATTTCTGGTCCTGAACTACAAAGGCCTCTGCAGCCATTTATTTCTGTCCTCATTTCCTGACATGTTTCTGGCTCTAATCTTTATTCCTCCAACCACCATCTCCTGCTTCCTTCCACAGCTCTGCTGTCCATTCTCTCTTGCTCCCTCTTCCTTTCCCCTAGAACTCCCTCCCAGAACATTCCCCTTGTGTCACCTCCCCCTCCACCACTCTCCCTTCAGATGCCTCCTTAACAGCCCACTTCCCTCCATAAAGGTCTTTTCTCCTTCTTTCTCAGCTGAAACAAAGCCAAAGTATGCAAAGCTGCGCTTTCCACACCCACTACTTGCTAGCCTTTTAGTGGCCCCTCTCTTGGAAT